>NW_004524915.1:514895-550998 GCF_000260255.1 Octodon degus
CCAGGTGGGTGTTGCTTGGATCTGGCTGCTGTGCTCCACTTCTTTCTGCTGCAGCTGTTAGAGTTGAACCCTTTGTGTCACTCTGGCAAGATGTTCTGCTCCTAAATCATCTGGGTGGGTCTTGCCTCTAGCCTCTTTGCAGGGAGTTCTGCTGAAGGGTTCCTCGCTGGGCCTGCACTCTGGGTCAAATGAAGATCCGCGGGCCCTGTGTCATCTCACTCACTCACAGGGCCTGGACTCTGGGTGTATTCAGGATCTGGCGGGCTGGGTCTTCTCACCCAGTGGCCGGGCCTGCGTTCTGGATCTATTCAGGATCCCGCGGTCCCAGTTCGTCTCACTCACTGGGCCTGTGCTCTGGTTCTGTTCAGGATCCTGTGGTCCCAGTCATCTCACTCAGTCTCCAGGCCTGCGCTCTGTCCTTCCATCCTTCTGCACTTTGCATTTTGTAGGAAGCCCCACACCCTCAGAGGTGTTCTCTGGGATCTGCTGCTGTCTGATTGTTTTTGTTTCCGTGTGGAACTTTTTCCTGCTATGGTTTCTGGACAGTTCCTGCCTGGACTTCTCCACTCTTATATTCAAAGTACAGACATTGACTACATCAGGTTGATGGCTTCACGTTCAGTGGCATCTTTTCTTGGCCCTTTTTGAGATCAGGTTAACAGGGCTACATCTCTATCTTATTTCTCCCACATAGTTCCCATGACAGCTTTTACTACTTTGGGAAACATACATTTTCTTTGACTGTTCAAATCATAACTATCCTGTAGTTTCAGTGCCATCCCTGTTGGTGGGTTTCATTTCTTCTGCATAATATCTAGGAAGACAAAAAAGAAAAAGTGATGGTGTCTTACAAAACTATGCTCTTGCTGGAGCTCACCCCATTGGACTCTGTAAGAGGATAAGAAGGATTTGCTAGGAGGAACAAGGGCAGGCATAGTTTGAGTGTGAGCTGAAGTTATACCTGGAACCTCTGGGTAGATGACCCAGGTGAAAAATATTTCAAAACAACCCTTAAGATAGATGGTATTATATAAAACATAAGAGTAATAATTTCAGATATATAATTCAAGAACTGGCCCAAGGGCACCTTAATGGAAAACAGGGATAAAATCATTTCATCTTTCACTCCAACACACATTTTAATTTACTGCATCACAGCTGCTGTAGCTTGTGTTGCAGTGACTCCCCAGAGCCTCGTGGACTCAGGTGGAGCTTTCCGGAGGTGGCTGAATCTGGGGCGGGTGATGCCGAGATCAAGAATGTGTGATTGCTAATTCAGCCCACTGATTGGTTTGGCATAGTTCTGGGTAGGATTAGGGGTGCCCCAGCCTTGTGTGGGTGCTATTTGCCTTAAAGATGAATAGGTTAGATATGATATGAGAGACAGAAAGCGGGTTGTTGCTTGTCACTTGTCATTCGCTGCCTGCTGTCTACCGACTGTTTCTCCTCTACAGTACCCCACTGCTGTGCCACCCTGCCTTAGAGCCAGCCGCCCACAAACTGTGAGCCAGATAAACCTTTCTCACTTAACTTTTGTGGCTGGGTATTTTGTTGCAGCAATGAGAAAAGTAACTAAGGCAATAGCTGTCTCTTAAATATCCCAAAGTCAAAAGATAATTCCCTTCCTGAGATCATTAATATTTGCTCTAGGAAGCGAATGAATGAAGCACATCCTTAGTATCCTTTCTCGTCTCTGCTCCTGAAGTTAGAGCAGCATTGCAGTCACGTGTGTTAACTGGTACCTGGTCAAGAAGGCTGCTGAACGGTAAAATTCTCCCCACCAAATTGCTTATATGATCCCAATTCTACTGTTATTTCTTCAACTTCACCATTTTACTCTTAAAAATTTACTTTAAATGTGGATTTTTCCAGAAGGTAAATATACTCAAATGTTATGTCATTAAGCACCAAGCATGGGAGACTAGCCTGAGTGGAAATCTTATATAAATTACGTCTCATGGTAAAACTAAATTCATTACCTATTTATTGTGATTTGAAGGTACAAGGGAGAGGCTGTTATGTATCAAATACTTTTTTCTTTTAACTGTCCAGGAATTTGAAAGTATTCCTTTATTTTTATTTTTTTTTTAGTTTTTTCTTCAATTTCTTTAAACATTTTTATTATTAATGTTAATGAGAAAAAAATAGTAATGAAACAGTTTCAAAACAGGTTAGTAGGACAGCTACAGTAACTAATACATTGTATATTGTTGTCTTTGTAGTAGTTTTTCACAGTACAATATACATACATGATCTCTTGTCTAAACAATATTAGTACAAACCTTTCTTTTCATTGAACTAAGAGAAAGTAGCTTTATGTCTATCCTAATTATTTTGTATATACGTATATATTTTTTCACTACAAAATGGTCTTTCATTTATTTCCTCCCCTTTTTGTTTTGTTTTGTCAGAGATGGGTGTTCCATTGCTGTTAGAGAAGGTGTATTTGGAGAAGTCTTTGAAGGACCTTTTCATACTTGACACCAATTTAAATATTGTAGGCAATTGAATTCAGCAAAATATCCCAATATAATCCAATAGTCCATAATTAGTTGAAAGCATTCCTTTAGTACAATCTTTTTACTTGATTAGATTGAGTTCCTTACTTCAGGGCTCCTTTAATTATTTTTTAAGCAATATATTAAGAGCTTTAAGAGATTAAAGCTTTGAGCCACTTTGACCAAGTTAACTTAGAACCAGTGTCTTCCTAGCTGGACTTAGGAAGAGTGGGACAGCATGAAAATATAGGTTTTCTTGACTCTCATTTCTCCTAGAGCTCCCTTGATGGCATGGGATCCCCCTGCTTGGGTTGGCGTTGCCAGGAAGAAAATCTGAATTGGAAGGAGGAATTTCCTTCCAAAAGGAATTCTTGAAAGAATTGGGAGTTGGGAGATTTGGGAGAGAAGATTACCAACTGGGGGAGGAAAGGCCTGTCCTGCTGCTGGTGTTGGCAGGAAGTAGGTATCTGTCAGAAACGCCGAAGGGAAAGAAATTTCAAAGGGAAGGAGCAACGGGGATGAGGGAGAGGAGAAAAGAAAGAATGAGAAAAATATAGCTGTATGTGCACAGCGTAGCTTGGATAATTGTGCTGCTGATTTCTACTGGTCTATGGAAGGAACACTTAATGCTTAATTTCTTTTTCTTTTTAATATTTTTAACCAATTTTGCATGTTTATATCTGGTAATCTGAACAACCAATTGGAAGACAAAGATATGGAATAGAAAAACCATTGTTGAATGCCTAAAGTTTTGTTTAGTTAAATTCTGTATCGTTTCTAATGTTTTTGGACTATTTTTTGTTCTCTTTAAACACACACACACACACACACACACACACACACACACACACACACAAATGATAATGAAAAAAACGCACAAGCAGCTGGTGAAATTCTAACGGCAGCCACTAGATGACACCATTGGCTAAATTACTGAAAAGTTTGTCCTGCAGTATTTTGAGACTGGTTAGGCCCAAGCAAAGACCTTCAACCAGTGTGAGACCCCCTTACCTAAAGCCAACATCAAGTCAATAGTGGAACGGAGGCTCTTGCATTTTCCTGACCAGGAAGGCAGCCATCTCTATGTTAGCAGTCTGAAAAGAGTGTGTTCTCACTAAATCAAAGCAAAACAAGGTGCAGGAAAGATTGGACTGCAATCTTAGTACTCCAACAGCCTCCAGAGTTTGAGTGCAAAGTGTCACAGTTTTAAAACTTGAGCCTTGGGCTAAAGTTTTGTCAACCATCAACTATTCACTGTGGGCAGGTTTGCTCTGAAGAAAAGTGGGATGAGGACGGAGAGTGGAGATCCTTGAGGAGAGCTGTCTGAACAGGCATTTTAGATGGAGAAGGAAGTATTTGTTTATGCCCAAGTAAACAGCAAGCACTGTGGTCCCTGAGGGATTGGCCTTCTGCCAATGGCAGTGATCCAGGCCTCCCTTGGGCCTGCGGCTTTGCGCTCCTTCCAGGTGCTCCACACAGGACCGCCCCACCTCCCTAGCTGCACTGTCCCCTGCTGAAAAGTGTCCCTGGCCAGAGTGAATTTGCGGGGGTCCTCCTCTTCCCCAGGAGAGCTGGTAATTTAGGCTTCTCTGTAATATTGGATCAAAAGTCTTGGTCCACACTGAGCTATAGGAGAGGGGAGGAACTAGAAGGGTCAAAAAGCTGTGACTGTCACTTGCTCAGAGCAGAGGGCTCTGCTATTGAGAAGATACCGGGACATAGGACCCATGAGCCTTGGAGGCAGAGGAGTCACTGAACTTTGAAACTGTGCGAAAAGGTTATGGGTGCATTTCTTGCTACACACAGGACAGCAGGCTCTGTCAGCATGATCTCTGTCTTTATTGACTCTCACAGGCCCAGTGAATAAGAGAGCAACAGGTCAAAAAAGAGATTTAGGGAAAAAATATGCTGGTAAAAAAGAAAGAAAAACAATATGCTAGTGTGTGCAGCAGCCAGAGCCTGGGGAGAAGACGGATATTTAACTTTAACGGCTTTATTGAGACATAACTCACCTGGCACACAGTTTACCTGTTTGAAGCTCACCTCCCAGTGATTGCTGTGATAGTCACAGATGCAGTCACCATCGCAGTTGGTTTTAAAAGGTTTCCATCACTTCAAGAGGAAGTTCCGTGTCTTCTATCTATCATCCTCCCTAGGCCTCCATGTGCCTGCATCCCAGCACCTTAGTGCTGCACTCTTACATGGTGGGCTAAAAGGTCCCCCATATGGATACGTTTGGTTCATACATTTATTTGCAGGTGGACATCTGCATCTTTGGCACCTTTTGGCTAAATGAAAACTGCATGCCCATGCAGAAACGTGTGCATGAACATTAGACATTTCCGTGCAGGCAGTTTTCATTTCTGTTGGGTTTGCCTGACCTGGAAATAGAATCACTGGGTCACATAGTAGCTCTAGGTTTCTTTCTTTTTTTTTTATTTTGTAAAATATTTTTATTACTTTTAAAGAGAATACAAAACAGAATTAAAACAAATTACAAGTGATGCAGAATTTCACTAAACAAACTAATATGAATTTTTTTTAATTTTATTTATTTATTTATGTGTGTGTGTGTGTGTGTGTGTGTGTGGCCAGCTCAGCCCACCTGGGGGCAGGGCTGGCTGGCGTGTGGTGCTGGGGGATTGAACCGCGGTCCTTGTGCTTTGCTAAGTTTGTTCTAAGTAGGTGCTTTAGACCACTGAACCATCTCTCCAGCCCCACTAATATGAATTTCATAGTATTTGTTGTAATGCACAGTATTATTTCAAATTAATATTGTTCATATTACCAGATATCTAGATGCAAAATTGGAAGAATGAAGAAAGAAAAGAAATTAAGATGAGAAAAAGGAGAAGGAATTGAAAAATGGAGACAAAACAAATTAAGCATTAACTGCTCCTTTCAGTAGACCAGCAGAAATCCACAGTACAATGGTACAAACCATTCTGCTTACATACATAGATGTATCTTTCACCCACTTCTTCCTAAACTCAGTAATTCTTTCCTTTTGAACAGGTTAATTCCCTTTTCCCAGTATCTGTTATACACTTCAGATTTTATTTTATCTTTCATGTTCTCACACTAAGGAGAAAATACAATGTTTGTACATGTGGATCTGATTTACTTCACTTAAGAGTATGGCCTCTGGGCCAGTAGGTTTCTGACTTGAGATGCTGCCAGTGTTTCCCAAAGTAGTGGGCCCACTTCCCATTCCCATCAGCACTGCTGTGGCTCCAGCTTCTCACCATTACCAACACTTCTTTTTTACTACCTGCCTTTTTCAGTCCATCCACGCCAATGTGAATTTCATGTACAGTAGTATCTTACTGAGGTTTTGTTTCCCATTTTCTTCATGAGTAATTATGATGAGTACCTTTTCATGGGATTATGGGCCATTTGTATATCTTCTGGAGAAGCGTTCATGCAGATTCTGTGTCTGTTATATACATATCTGGATTATTTATCTTTTCACTATTAAGTTGCATTATTTATATATGATAGATACTAGCTTCTTATCAGATATGTGATTTACAAATAGTTTCTCTCACTCTTTGGGCTGTCTTTTCACTGCATTCACGGTTTCCTTTGAATCACACAAGAATGACATCTTGATCAAGTTTAATTCAACAATGTTTCCCTTTGTTGTTCATTCTTTTGGTATCGTTGAAATCTCAGTAAATCCGTGATTATGATTTACTCCTATGTCTTCTAAGAGTTTTGTAGTTTTGCTCTTACATTGAAGCAGTAGATCAATTTCTAGTAAAGGGTTCTATGTTGGATCTTGATGGTGCCCCATGCCCATGTGCTGAAGTCATAATGTCCGCATGGTAGCATTGAGAGGTGCTGGGCCTGTTAGGAGGTGCATCCTGGCAGGAGGGCTTCAGTTTATTGAGGGTGCACCCTGGAGGAGGTAGTAGACCCCAAGAATCCCCTTATTCATGTCCTGGCCATAAGGTAAACAGTTTTGTTCCACCACATGTTCCTGTCATATTCTTCTGTCTTACCATTGGCCCAAAAGCAACGCAGCAAACTGATTAGATTATAGACTGATACCGCTAAGACCATGAGCCAAAACAAACACCTTCCCTTTAAAGGTTGATTTGGTTGTCTCAAGTATTTGTTAATGGAAGGTGACCAGCATATGGTGCTAGAGAAGGGCCCGATGTCATTGTTTGCATGTGGATATGCAGTTGTCCAGCCCTGTGCTTTTCTCCCACTAATGGTCCTGGAAAGCAGTCAACCATAGATTTATGGGCTGATTTTTGGGGTCTATTTTTATTCTCATTTATTATTCTATCTTTAGACCAGTGCCACACAAGCTTGATTTTTATTGCTTTGTAGAGTGCTTATAAGTCAAGTGGTGCATGCCTTTTCTTTTTCAAACTTAATTTTGGTTGAAATTCTATATGGATTTAGGAAGCCACTTGTCTGGTATGAGGAAGTCAGCTGGGGCTGAGAGAGGCATTAGACTTGTGGACTTGGCAAGAAGGATACTGCTTTCTTCAGTATGCTGAGGTTTCTGATCCATGTATGTGGGATGTTTTACTATTTTATTTTCTATGTGTGTGTGTGTATTACTGGAGATTGAAACCGAAGTTCTTTACCACTGAGCTATATTCTCAACTTTAAATTTTTTGAGCTGGGGTCAGTCTCACTAAATTGCTAAGGTTGTTTAGGATGGCCTGGAATATGTGATCCTCCTGCATCGTCCTCCCAGAGTGCTGAGATTAAGGTATGCATCACTGCACCTGGCTTCCTTCATTTTTTTTTTCAGTGTTCTGCAGTTTCCAAAGTCTAAGTTTTACACTTTTAGTTACACTTATTCCCAAATATTTTGTTCTTGATGGTGTTATTATGGTTGATGCCCTTAACTTCCATTTTTTAATTGTTCATTGAAAAACTTTTGTATATTGATGTTGTATCCAAGAACCTTGCTGAATTCATTTATTAGTTCTAAAGTTCAAAGTCTCAAAGTGAAAAAAGGACATGGCAGACCAGTGACATGCAGAGTGTTCTGGTGTCACCTGGACAGAGTGCTAAGAGAGTGCTGAGTGGGGGATGCTGGGGACAAGTCTGGAAGGATGAGTGGGGGTAGAATAACCCCAGATGTCCATTTTCTCATGGGAATGCCCATAAGAAAAAGATGCCCCATTCCTTAGGCCATAAGGAATTATTTACAAGCAGAGAAACTATTGGATACATCTCATTCTGGCTGCTGTATGAAAGGCTGTATTGAAAAGATTGAGGGATTATATCTGTTCTGCTGCAGGGCCCAACCCAAAACCAAAGAACTCAGCCAAAGTATGTACATGAAAGAAATGACTGCGGTATAAAATGGTACCAGGAGCAGTACCACAGCACAATACTGCAGGCCAGGTGGTGTGGGTAAGCGAGAAGAAACTCTGAGCTAGGGAACAAGCAGAGAGGAAAACAGGGGTAAGTGAATGTAAGAGACAGTCTAAAGTACAATCAATGTTCTTAGCTAAATTAGATAATTTAAGCTGAGTAATTAACTTCATATAGGGATTAAGGAGAGAAGGAAATGAACTAGATTTAGTTTTGGCTGAATAGTGACCAAGCAAGAGACATAAAATAGAAATTCCAGGTAGCCATACAGAGTTAGTATTGTGTCCCACAGTGGCAGGGACTTGGGTCATACCTAATCTTCTTTGGAATATCCTCAACAAAGGGCTTCATGACATGCACAGGTGCTGACATCTGCACCCTCAGTCTACAGGCTGCAGAGAGAGGGCCAGAGCAGAGCCTGCTCCAGCTTTTAGGAACTGCTTTGCAGTTCCCCCAAATTAACTCACATCTACTGGGAAAAGGAGCCAGAAGAATTCTTTATTCTCAGTAACCAAGTGATTAATTAAAATCTGTACCATGTGTATCTGAGAAGGAAAAAAGACAGGACATGGGGATATAATGACTTGAAGTCAAGAATGACTCCTCTCATCCACTGGTGGATTGTGAGTGCAGAGGGAAAAGACAGCTTTAAAGAGTTTTTAGGAAGCTATAAAAGAATGTGTTGTTTGGATGACATTTATTGTATAACATATGAAATGCTCAGGGGAAGAAAACCAATAGACATTTGGGAATATGGGACTTGGGTCCTCTTATGGTTTTTATCTAGCATGGCTCCCTAAGCCTCATGTGTTTGGAAGGTGACCAGAAATGGGAACTTTACATAACAGTGAACTAACAGTTCACTGTTAGGAGGTGGGGTGTGCTTAGCTTGAGTGGGTCACAGGGGCTGGACAGGAAGGCTATATTTCCCTTCTGGGCTCTGCCTTCTCTGTTTCCTGCATACCATGTGGTGAGCACCTTTTCTCTGTTCGGCCCCTCAGCTTTGGAGCTGATTGACCATGGGCTGAAGCCTCTACAAATGTTGAGCTAAAAATAATCCTTTCCTCCTTTAAGTTGTGGGTGTCAGGTACTTTATCCCAGCACCCAGGAAAGTAAGTATTTATTTTATTTTCCTTCTTTCGGTTGTACTCCTTGAGGGCTGAGACTGTCATCATGCGCCCAAATGCCTAGCTGCCATACCAGGTGGGGGTGCAGGAATCTAAGGACCAAGTTTTTGTTTTTGTTGTTATTTTAATACTAATGGGATCATGTCATTTTCAAAAAAAGGGATGGATCTTGAGTCTATATTAAGTGAAATTAGCAAGACACAGAAAGTTAAATACCACATGATTTCTCTCAATTATTCTCATAAATTAAGAACACAACAAAAAAGAGTTTGTAGGAACAAGGAGGCAGAACTTCTGGGGATAGTGAAAGAGTCTAGGAGAAGGAAGGATGGGGGGATCAAGAATGATCAAGAAGGGGCCTACCAAATAGCTCAGCAGATTAAAGAGCCTGCTTAGGCAGATGGAGGGGCCAGGAGTTCGATCCCCAGGCCTGCTGTGCCTGCCCTACCCCTAGTGTGTGCAGCGATGGCGATTGAGACTGGGTGTGGTGGCGTGTGCCTGTAATCCCATTTCTTGGGAGGCTGAAAACAGGAGAATCAGTACAAGTCCAATCTATGCAGTGAGACCCTGTAGACACTGTCCTAAAAAAAAAAAAAAAAAAAAGGCAGGGAGATAGCTCAGTAGAATATGCACATGCTTGGCAAGTGCAAGGTCCTGAGTTCCATCCCTGGTACTACCAAAAAAAAAAAAGAGAGTGAGAATGTGACAATATCTATCCTTATTCCTCAAAATGAATATAATGCAAATAAACATACACACAAAAAGAAATGCTTAAAAAGAAT
Source organism: Octodon degus (assembly GCF_000260255.1). Lineage (NCBI taxonomy): Eukaryota > Metazoa > Chordata > Mammalia > Rodentia > Octodontidae > Octodon > Octodon degus. The sequence goes on from NW_004524915.1 coordinate 524,649, forward strand.
ACTGGCAGGGATATCATAGAACACAGTCACTATTAGAACTGGAAAAAGGCTTTCTCAGCTCTGGACAGGAAGGCATCCTTCTACACAATTCATTCACAATCCACAAATATAAATTGTCACCAACTTTATATCAAGTACAAAACAGATCAAAACTGTTCCTAAAATGAGATACTACATTGTAGCTGTCTATGGTGGAGAAATGAGGGAGGGGATCAGTCCTACAGCGGACACACCCCCTTTAAGGGTGCGGGAATAGGCAGTGTCACTGATCAAGATGTCCCCACTTTGGGGACAGGGGCAACCATTGCACCTGCCATTAACTAATGCGGCCTGTGCGAGGTGGCAGGGAAACAGCAGCCTTCCTGTCCTCTAGGGCTGTGTGGGACATAACCAAGGATCTAGATGATTTAATCCAGTTTTAAGAAAGGCACTTTACAGTGAGCAATTATGGCAGTTAAGAAATTAATCACTAATGAGTCATTAACTCTGTCCACTGTTGTATAGTTAACAAGCTGAGGACACATGATTAGAGCCAGTCCCCAATTAAGGGGACATCATTGGTGTACCATGGCCTCCGCCTCCAAAGGGCCCTGCACACTGGCCTCGCTAAGCCGGCCCTGGCCTCCTCAGGTGGGTTTGAACCCAGAGAAGCTGCAGCGACTTGAATTCCACATTATTGCCCCTTAAAATCTTTCCTGTCCTGCTGCAGGTCTGGTTCCCATTCTTGCGGTAAGAATCTGAAAGAGTGCCTGGGAGGGGGAACAAGAAGCCGGTGAACCAGGCTGAAGTGGCGTTAGGAGGCGGGGCGCCATTCCTACCCTCGCTTCCCCTGATTCTACATGATCTGGAGGAGTATGGGGGCCAGGCAGAAATTCTCCCCCAAGCTTAAAAGTATCTTTAACGGAAACGTGGAGGGCGGCTCCAGAGCAGCTGCCACCTCAGGCGGAAGCCGGGCCCTTCCACGGGGCCTCTTCCTGTCCGCCTCCTTCGCCGGCCGCTCGGGTGGGAGCTCGGATCTGCAGGGCAGGATTCAGTTCCGAGAGCAGGGACCAGCTCGGGGCCGCAGCGCAGAATCCAGAGTCCGGAGAGGGGGCTCTGAAGACCGCGCCGGCTGGAGGAGAAACTGAGCAGCGAGCAATCCCCGCAGAAGAGAGAGCTGGCGCTGCGAAGAGACTGCTAAGGAAAGGGAGAAAAACGGAAACCCGCTCGCGCCCCCCAGGCTGGGCGGAGCCGCCGCTCCAGTCCACGCTCCTCAGTGGCTCGCAGTGCAGGGCCTCTTCTGACTCCGCCCTCCTCCCGGAGCCGCCCAATCCGACGCATCCGCCCCGCCCCACCCTGCCCCCGCTCCTGGGGAACCCGGTGCAGTCTCAGGGGGTGGAGCCACAGGGGTACAGTTTGGAGACTCACCTGTTTTCCTCAAGCTGCTGGCGAGAGTCGTTGTAATTCCGGAGCGAGGGGTTTCCTAGCCTTTTCTCCTAGATTGTCTGGAACTTTGTGGACCCGTAACAAGACCTGCTTTGATCTAGATCCCTGCGGTTGGAACTGCGCAGTACCTTTTCCTGAGCTCCATGAGACTATTCCCAGCTGGTTCTTGCTTCCCTTTGGTAGATATTTGGCGTCACCCGAGCCAAATCTGCTACCTCATTACGGAAGAGTCAAAAACTAGTGGACGTGATTCTTGGGACAGTGATTAAGCTTGTCCGAGAAGGCTTTTCCTCCGGCTTACTGAGAGCTGTGTGGCTGCCCCACACCAGAGCTAGCAATCTAGCAGGGGGAGCCCTTGGCCTACCTAGGGCTCAGAGCCTCATCGACACACATGGTGGGAGCAGCAGCACCGCATGTTTCAGAGCTGCCGGTTCCTTCTTCGCAAGCAGTTCTCCTCACAGCCTGAGTCTACAGAATCCCACTCTGCCAGCTCCCTTCCCACCAGCTCCCGTTCCTGGGGCCATCAGTGAATCTCCAATCCTTGGAACTGCGGGACTGGACAGGGATGGGTGCATCCAAATCGTCCCAGGAAAGTATGCACAGGCAGCACTTCCACCTCCAGTCCCAATTCCCAGTAGGGCCTGAGGGGCCCTCCTTAGGAATCGAGATAAGGAGAACCCAAGGCTTCTCGCTGCTGGTTTTCTGTACATCTTTCTGTATACATTTGTCCTACCACTCCATCCTCTTTGGCAGAACCGGAGATTGAACTCAGGCCCTTGTGCTTGCCAGGGAAGCACTTATTCCACTGAGCCATCTCCCCAGCCCCCTCTTCTTTAATTTTATCTGCAAATGGATGCTCTTCTAAGCCATATGTCTAGGCAAAAACTGTGTGCCTCATTTGAATTTCAAAGACAAGTCCTTGGAAAGCGGTCATAAAATGCTAAAACTACTGATCATTGAACGCTCAGTATGTGCAAAGACTCTTGTAAGAGGTTCACACTTGCTGAGTTAAGCCTCATAACAGCCCTAGTAGGAAGATATAATTGTTCTGATTTTATAAACTAGGAAGCTTAAGGCTGAGAGAGTTTGCCTCAGTTTACACTGTAAATGTAGGAGCTGGAAGAACCAGAAGCACCAAGCAGTTCATGCTCAGGAAATGTTGCTAAGTAAAGAAAAGAGAGAAGGGATTAGCAGAGAGCAGACAGGATGGATCTTAATGGAAATGATTTGGGAACTGTGCAAGTTGCTGGTGGTGGGACAGGGAAGGCCACAGGAGCCCAGGGCTGTGCTAAGAGGCAGAAGGGCTGAGCATGAGTGCTTACCTGGGCAGTGCATTTAGGAGTTCCCAGAGACATGATCCCTCTTAGAAGGGGGACACTGAAGGATGAAATAAAAGATGGACGAGCAAAGTGGGAGAAATTTGCATATATTTTCACCCTATGTTTGTTTTTCTTGCTAAGGGGAGGGGGGTTTCACTTGGGCCAATTCATTCTCTCCAGAGACTGTCTTGTGAGGGAAAGTACAGATATTATGCTCTACCTCTTAGGACAAATAACCTGTTCAATAAATTCTCACTGACCACCTACTCTTCAGGGCAGCCAGCCTTGGCTACATGGTAGCCTCTTAGGACCCAAAGGACAAGGGCTAGATTCGGGAAGACAATCCTGCTACTCCCAGCCCTGGGATAAGCATCCATTTCCCAAATAAGTTTTAGGAACTGGCGATATTGCTAAGGTTCCAAGATTAATGTGCATTGCTTTTTGTCGGGTCCTCAGCTGTTTACACAAAACTTCAGGTGATCTTATTGCATCCATCTCGCCTATATCAAGCATGGTCTATTCAGGAAAGGGAGCTAGAGAGCATCAGTATTACGTTAACAGACAGCATTCCGTGTTAAGGCTTCAGCCACAACCCTATGGGGTTCCACACTCCGGGTGAAAAGGGTCGGTGCTCAGCTTCAGGATCAAGGGCAGATACAATGGTATCGAGGCACAAATCCTAGACTTCGCTGGACCTCTAGGGTGTCTGAAAGCCGCCTGATACTCTCAAATTTCTTTCCTACACCAACGCCACGTTCCCCACCCGCAGCTGGCAAATGTGGACACTGAGGGCTAGGCGACCTGAGGCTGGACGCAGAGACTTAGGACACTCGAACGCCACGGGTAGCAGATGCACGGATACCAGACCTCTAGATGGGAAGAGGGGTGTGAGTTGGGAGACATGGAGAAGTTGAGAGTTCAGAGTCTTCCTGCCTCTGTCCTCAGAGAACTAAGGTCATCAAGTCTAGCTAACGAGTCCAGTGACCAACTGGGGCACAGACAGACTTCAAAGAGGGGGGCTGAGTCTTTAACTACCTTGGGATGTTCAGGCGTTTGGACCCCACACGCCCCCAATTCTCACACTAGGGAATGGTGAGACCATGTAGCAGAACGGGGACTGTGCTCCGCTGCGGCAAAGTGTACCCAGGATTTGCAGCACGAGGGACCTCCGAGCTCCCACTTCTCTTAATTCTGATTCACTCTGTCCACCACCGCACCCCGGTACCCCCACTTTTACTTCTGCAAAGCAGCCTTGAGAGCGCTTAGCCGCAATCAAATCCAAACAAGCAAATATTTAATTCTCCTTCCAATTACTTCGAAACTACTTCAACAGTTTCTCAAACTCTATTTTTCTGATTCCTCTTCCACGGGAAATGCCAAGGTCGGAAGCCCAGGCAACCTTGGGTCTGGAGGGCGCCCACGGGGACGGGGAAAGGTATCCCCTTCGGCTAGGGTCCGTGGTGGTGGCCTGGGGCCTTCCGCGAGCCTGAGGCTTGGCCTTGTGCCTTGTGTCTGGGGCAGCTGAGTCCTGCCGTGCAGGCAGGTGCGGAGAGCGGCCGAGGGAGAGAGGTGCGGCCCGGTGCGCTGGGGTTCCCCAACGCCCCTCAGCTCCCCGGGGCCCTAGAGGGCCTGCCACGGCTTTCCGATGGCCTGGATGTGTTCCTTGGCCTTCAGGCGCAGCGCCGCGATGCTGCTGTTGCGCGGGTCCGCCTCGTCCAGCGGGAACTTGTCCCCGAAGCCTGGGCCGCACGGGTAGGCGGGCGGCGGCGGCCCGAGCGGCTGCAGGCCTGGGCCCAGCGGCGGGGAGTTCAGGAAGGGCGGCGGCGGCGGCGTATAGCTGGCGGGCAGGCTCTGCGCCGGCGGCCCGAAGCCCGGCAAGCTCTGCAGCGCCGTAGCGCCCCCGCCGGGCAGTGGCGGCCCGAGCCAGGACTCCAGCGGCAGGGCGCCTCCGGGAGGCCCGCCACCACCTCCCGGGCCCGCCCCGAGGGGCGCTAAGGCGGTGGAGGGCGGGGAGCGACTGAAGGAGAGGAGGGGCGAGTCCTGCAGCTTCATGGACGACACCTCCAGCTTCTCCTGGCGCCGCCACTTGGCCCGGCGGTTCTGGAACCACACCTGCGGGGAAGCACAGCGGCCGTCGGGTCCCTGCGCGCGGCAGCCCGGCCACCTCGACTCCGCACGTAACCCTGAAAAGTAACCCCGCCACACTTCCGCGACGGGTGATGGGCTTGGGCTTCCTTTTCCTAACTCCCTCCGGCTGCTCTCGGCGCAGTCTGTCTTCCACCCCGTTTCTTTTCTCATCCATTCACTCCTTGCTAGCCTGCCCCAGTCGCTTTGTCCCACCGTCTCCCCGGTTTCTCTCACCCTAGGCTACTGTACGCGTTTCCACCTCCTGACAGGAGCAAGTGCTTAGGAAAAAGTGAATTTAGCTCTGCAATCAGACCATAGGACCTTCAAACCAGCGACTGGTTCGTTGGCAGCTCCTCCTGACCCTTCAGCCCTATTCCTTCCTTTGTGGCACAGGTCTACCCTTTTTCCTCTATCATAGACATATGTATAAAGATAGACAACATCGCACGTTAAAATACAGCTATTTTCAGGGATCATTGGTTATAATAGCTAGATGGAAATAAATGGGCTTATTTTGCCATATACATATTTTCAGTTGCTGATTAATAGGTTGTTTATCTTACTTAATTGATATCGGTTCAGTATTTATGATATGATATGGCCTATAAGTTACTTTCAAAGACTACCATCCTTTGGGTTGTTATACTTATTGGACTTTGTGGAGTTAGTTTTGACGTTATTCTCAAATGTCAGCTCAATGATAATGCAAGGGACTTTTCTTCACATAGAGTCCTTGCCAAGACTTTACTGGTGGCTTCCACTGAATCTTCCACTACTGCTTTGATAAACTGCCAGAAGGGTGTAAGAAATGTTTCACCACCATGTTCCACTTTTACAAACAGGACAGAAGGAACTGGCTTAGATTACTTGAGAACATAAAAGAATTTTGGCAAATCTGGTGGCTTCCATGTTACATGTATGAAAGGACAGGGTGAGGGTAGTTGTAATCCCAGAAGGGAGAAATTAGTTTTGTGTCAGTAAGGGGGGGGGGGCATGTGACTGTGTAGGGTAAGTGAGAAAACAGTAATCCAGAACCAGAGCAGAGCAACACAGGCATGTGTGAGGAGAAAAATGGGAGCATTTGGGAGAAAGAGAACAAAAGTATTCTTCTCCCTTTCCCACAAAAAAAGTTTATCTGCATAACCAAGACCTCAAGACCCCAAGCCACCAGAACAGACTTAGCTGTATCTGATGGTAGAAAAGGAAGAAAAAGAGAAGGGAGATGAGTGTGGGCTCCTATCGCTTGAGCATTTCTGCCTTTCTCTTTGGTCTTCAGCTCCTTCCGCTCTAGCCCTAAGATCCAGTATCCAAGGTCTCAGGGCTGAAGCTGGAGACAGTTGGCTGCTAGACCACTGTCCTGCTGCCCTGGTGGAGGACACCCCAACCAGGTCCCTCACAGCATGATACTCAGGTGTTAAGTGCAGCTGCTGCTGAGCACCTTGCTGTCCCTGTGGTTGCTGAGCAGTCACAGGCACTGTTCTGTGGAGTTTCCCAGTTTAGAGGTGAAGCCAAACCCCTGATTAAATAAAGAGGTTGAAGCAAAGTAGATCTGGTAGGATCTCCGGTAGGAAGGGGGCCTGCATCCCATAGGGCATTGCAAGTCTCTTTGCCTTGCTTTTTTTTTTCATCTTTCTCTTGTATTTTTCCCTCTTTCTCTCCTTCCTCCTTCCCTGGAAAGCAGGTGCTAAAGTTTTTCCTTCTTCAGTGAAATCATTTGTCACTTTACTGCTTTGAATTTGGAGAAATGAACTCTCTTCACTAGTTAGTCTCAAGTCACATCAAGGAACTATTTTTTAAAACCATGATTTTCACCCATTGCTTTCAACCCTTAACCTAGGCAGAAGAGACAAAAGGCAAGAGCTTGCCCCTTTTTCCTTTAAGTCACAGCTAAATATCCCCAAATACCTAAGTTTCTTAGTTTCCTGGAAACCTAATTTATTAGACACACACAAAAATCCCATTTGAGTTCCACTGTCTTTCAGATGCACTGAAATGTGTTCCCACTGTCTCCTTTCAGTCCCCTGTAAACTCTCCCAATTTGGAAATCCTCCCAGATTTTTCACAGATGACTAGCAAATATTTAAGGCTTTCAAATATTTTAATGATCAGGGATTAAAGATAATTCAGCTTTAATTAAAGTGAAAACCCCTTTACAATAAAAAGAAAAGGCCTCTGCACCGCGAAATTTGGTTGGATGGAAACCAGGGAAAGAAAAGTTAGTTTCTTAAATAAATCCATGAAGAGTTTCAATTGCCAGGGGCCAAGCCCCTGGCCTTTGACTGGGCTTTCTTTTTCAGTACTGTGTGGAGCTAGTGATACAGGTGTTGGTCTGGTCCCCCAGCCCACTGACCCTCCAGACACTGCCTAAATTCCCTTTCCGCTCAGCACACCCTTCAAGGACTATAAACTCCGCCAGACTCTCCACAGGATGCTGAGTGGGGCAAGTCTGTGACGCTCCAAGGGAAAAGATCTTAGCGCTCCTCTGGGGTTGTGCTTGCCCCAACCCAGATAGGACCCTTGGAGATTCAGGGACGCCCACGGATTCAGAAGAGCCCTGACTGAAGGCCTCGGGCACTCACGTTCCCTTCCTTCCAGCCGGGCGCTTTACCTGTACCCGGACTTCGGGTAAGTTGACTTTGCCGGCCAGCTCCTCGCGGCTGTACACGTCGGGATAGTGGGACTTCTCGAACGCGCGCTCCAGCTCGTGCAGCTGGTACGTGGTGAAAGTCGTGCGGTTCCTCCGGTGCTTCTTCTTGGGCTGTTCCTCCTCCGACAGCTTAGCGTCGCCGGGAGCTGGCCCGACAGAGAGTCCTGGGCTCGGACGTGCCTCTCCGGAATCCTTGGGGCAATAGGGGCGAGAGGCTGGGGCGACGAGGCCCCACAGGGTCAGATCTGGGCCCACTCTGTCACCCTACAGTCCCTGACCAGCGCCCCTGAGGCTCAGAGTTGGCCTTGGGGGGGGGGTGAGGGTCAGGACTGGAAGCCACAAGGTGGTCCCAAGCTTTCTCTGTACCTAAGCTGGGAGCTCCCCCCATAGACGGTGTCCCCAAACCCTGTGCCCGGTTGCCTTAGTAAAAAGTGAAAGAGAGGAGCGCTACTCTTGCGGGACACCCCGAGGGCCTCCCAGCAGTGAAGAGCGCGCACTCACCTTCGTACTCCGGGACTGGCGCTGGCGCTGGAGGGGGCGAGCTCTCGTCGCTTTCCCCGGGGGCCTTGGGGCAGGTGGGCCGCGCGCCCAGCCTTCTGTCCCTCTCTTTCGCAGCCCTGGCGCCGCGTTCCCCTGGGAAGGTGCCGAGGATCCCGTCGTCCTTAGTAAACCCCAGGATGGCCTCGATGCTGTGCAGCCGTGAGCTGCTCCCCCCTGGACTGCGGAGCAAGTGGCCGGCGAGCGAGAAGCTCCCCTCGGCCATGGCGGGTGCACAGCCGGGCAGGTGCATGGGGAGCGTCAGCAGGTGGGCGGGAGCTTTGAGCTATCAGAGTCTCGAACCCGGTCTTCCCAAGTATACGTCAAGGTAGTCGGACTTCTCGAAAAGGCACAACTACACAGGTTCTACACAAGGTCAAGATCCGGAGCAACCCCGCCAGGCTTCGGGCGCTGGAGGTGGGCGAGCGCTCGGCCCACGCTGCTCTGTCCCCGCTGGAGGTGTAAATTCTGCAGAGCAGCTGCTGTGCTGGGCCCTCGGGTGCGGGGCTTCTCCTTGCTCAACCCGGACCCATCCCCTTTTCTAAGCTCCTCCTCAGGCAGAGGGGCGGGTCTGTCTCCCGCCTATCCTCGGGGTCCTAGCCCTGCCACCCCGAGGCTAGCAATGCGGGCATCCTAGTCCCACCTCTAGATCCGTTTTAAACCCACCCCGAGCTCAAGTCTCCCCCCTCTTTCTCACTCAAGGGGACTCCTTTCTGTTCTCCCTGGCCGGACTCTAGACTGCGGGTTTCTTTTTAATCTGTCTAAATCTGTTTTAACTTCCCCCTGTGCCCTCGGACTTGTGCGCAGACAGCCGCCTTCAGTACAGCACGACCCTCAAGAGGAGGTGGGTCCATCTGCGCCTTTGGGAATAAATGAGCTCAAGAGCTGGGGCTCCGAAGTGCTGCGGGACCCAGGCCCTGCCTCCTGAGGACTGTCCCGCTGGAAGCACAGGGTCAGTCACAGGGTGGAAGACGTCTCCTACCCCCTCCTCTAACACTTCCCCAGGCCTAGGAGATGACCCAAAGCTGACGGGGAGACCTCTGGGCAGAAGGCCTCACACTTCCCCCTAGTTACAGCATAATCCGCTTGCGTTTCTCCCCCCAAGGGGGAGAGAAGCCTTGAGGCTTCTGTGACCCAGAGGACTGAAAGGCTGAGCAGAAAGATGATTTGCGCGGGCAAGCGCGTTTTTTCACATCCTGTCATGCTGATGGACCGTGGCACTGTGACCATGGCACCCCTCAAGTCCGAGGCCAAGATCCGATCTGAAGAGAACGCCCAGCCTCCTGTGAACTGTGAGCTGGGAATGTAAATTAAAATGTTTTCTTTTGGTAGGCGCAGGATCTCCACTCAAGTGGACTCTTCTTTATCCCCACTTTTTGTTTCTTCCAGTCTACATCCAGCCTAGGGTCAGCCCATCACTTCTGTTTGCTTAGTATTTTCCTGGGAGAGGTGGTGGGCAGTGCACAATAAAGGAAAGACCAGTGAGTTGGCCTTGAGGTGATGAACAAACATCCAGTCCCTGAGGCAAGATGAAGGAATAACAGGGAAACATGCCTCCTCCGATATGGGGCTACAAGGGGGCAGTTCATCACACTAAGAACTCTTTTTAAATAAAATTATTAAAAGCAAACTTTGTGCAGAGTATCGAAATTGAGTTACTTAGATCAAAATATTCAACTTGAAGCAAAAGCTAGGCTAATGCAAATTAAACACACCCTACAGTTTTCAGAGTCTCAGCTTTGTGAGGTGAACAGGTTATCTGTTGATTCCCATTTACTAGAAGAAGAAACTAAGGCTCAAAATACAACCATTAGGAAGTAAAGAAGACATGACCACAACACAGAACAGCAGTCTCCTTATCAGCACGTTCTGGCTCAGTAGTAATTGCTATTGTAGAGTGTGATGCTTTTGGAAAGAAGCAGAGCATAATGGTACGCAGTAGCCTGTAATTCCTTGAAGTCCTTCCTTGAGGGGCCCCTGCATTCTACATGGAAGTGGTGGCTGCAGAGCAGCTCTCCCTTGAAGAGCACGTAGAGAGCAGCCTCGGGGCATGCTGTCTGAGTAGGCTTGCAAACCCTGCAGGGTCTCCCTCAAAAACCAGATGATACCTGCCTTTTCTGGGCTGCTCAGTGCGCTGTCCAGGGCACTGCAGCTGCAAATGGCTGGGGGACGCTGGGAAGACTTTAATGCCAGTTGCATGGACCAGGTGATTAGAGGAGCTGAGGTGACCAGAGGCAGCTGGAGGGATAATTAATTGCTATTTGTTGTTTCCTCTCTGAGAACACTTTCTATGTTAACTTCCCCAATATTAAACTGATCTCTATAATCATCACTAGAAAAAGATTTGCAACGTTTTCTTAAGCTCTTACCCACACAATGCTAAGGAGTTTATGGCCTTGTTTGCAAAGTTAATTCCTCTGGAACTGCCTAGCTCTCTCCTTAATAGGTCCAGGTGAGGTGAACTTTTATTTACTGTTTATTTCAGGGCCTCAGAAGAAAAGCAGAAAAGACTCCAACAGCCAGTGAGGGCCAGCCAGGCAGAGGAGAACAGGGGGAGCTTTTGTGCAGGACATAAAGAGCCAGTCAATACCATTGTGGGCACGGTGGAGGGTACTCCAAGCAATCAGCCGGGGGTCATTGTTAGGGGCTAATTTACATGTGTATTTCCCAAGAACTCGATTAGGGAAGATGAATGGAGTGGGCCATGTCCCTAATTCTTCCAGCTCCAAGCTGCATTTTTCCAGCAGTTATGCCAATTGATAATCAGCCCTGCTTCTACAAAGTAGGGAGCCTGGCTTCTGAACTCCACCTCTGTTTAATTCATTAATTCATTAGATGGATCAAAGAGAACTCCCACCTCCTAGCACCTCCCCCCCCCTCAGCTAACCTTCACCACAGACAGAGCCCCATTAAACTTGGCATAGTTAAGAGACACATTTCCAGAAGTGCAGAAGTACTATAGGGTGATTCTGTTACCTTGGATAGAGGCAAGATGTCCAATTTCTGGAAGTATTGTAGAGGAGCTGTTTATTCCACCACATTTTTAGGGAAAATGAACATCTGTAGATCAGTCAGGGAGAAGGAAGCTGCCAATGGATCAATGCCAATTGGCCACAATCTCTAGTTATGTTATCTCTTAGTAGTTTTATGTTTGGGTAAAAACAATATCTACTGAGGGCCTCTGGGATGTCACCTCATAGATGTGGGAAACAACTTGATTGTCTGTGTGAAGCTTATCCCTTTAGTAGACAGGCTTTAATCCAGGAACATCCCTTCTTGGGTCACGTCACACTCAAGAACCACCTCCTGGTACTACTATCTGATATGTGCACAGGGAAGATAGCTTAAGTTTAGTTTTAGCTAAAGCAAAACACAATTTATACCATCTATCTATATTTATATATCTTGATTCATATATATATTATATATACTAAAATTTAATAGATTCAATCAATGAGCTAAATGTATGATAAGAGCTACAATTTATTGAATACTAGCAGTTGTGTGCCATCTCTTTTGAGTTCCTTTTATGGCTTATCTAATTGAGATAATCACTTGTCCAAGGTCACACAGCTGATTTCAGTTGGTGCTGAGACTTGAACACGGGGGTTTTATTGCACCCTGCATTGATCCAGCCACCATATGTACCACTTCCCAATGTGGTATGTGTGCACACATGTACCTATTAATTTTCCATCAGCTGTAACTGAGCCATATAAAGAAAGAAAATTCAAGATTCAAGGAATAAGGGAATCATATAATTCACTGTAATGTGGGAGTGAGTTATGAATAGTCTATAATTCACTGTCAGTTGAAACGATGACAAACCTGAAAAGTAACAAGTTAAAGATACCTTTCAACTCTCCAAGAGCATCTTAGGAAGTTTAGGGAATTCTCTCTGTACCCAGAGTTCCCAATTACTTCCATTGGTTCATGAGCGTATATATTAAGCATCTAAATTTAAATATTTGCTGCCTAGCTGCTAACTTTCTTTTGTAGGAATAGAGATGTGGACCCAGAGAAAGTAAGTGATTTTCCAAGATGAGACAGAATGTTTGTGGTCAGGCTTTGTTGGAATTCTCTAGGCGGCCGCTCTGGATTCATAGAACCCACATTCCTCCTTGATCTGAGACTGTCACACACAGATGTCCCATGACCTTGGTTAGGACAAGTCTGTGCATGAGTCCCAGAGGAATCTGTCTGGTGTGCAAACGCAACACAGATATTTCTCACACTACCTCCCCATCCTTTACCAACACAGTTATTTTGGTCCTGAATCTGCTTTCACAGCTGATGCAAGTCCAAGTAGCCTCTGTGTAATTAAAAAAACATTCCTTAGCAATAGATTTGCAGGGCAATTTGGCAAGTGATTGATATTCCTTCCTATTCATTTGTATGTTGGAACCCATTCTGACTGGCTTGTGAGAGCCCATGATTAGCATCTAGTCCAGCTCTGAGGTCAACAACTCATATCAATAGCTTGGAACTAGATGCACTAGTAATATTTTCATCACAGAAACCAGTTAACACTAAAAATCAGGATCCCCCACCATTCATAACTTTAAACACTTGCTACAGTGTTTTTGCTCCCGTCTTCCTAAAGAATGAAGAAATCAGAGAGCGTTTATCAATGCCATTGCTAAAACTGAAATAAATGCATCACAGATTTGCTAAAAACTAGAAACTTACATCATGATTTCAGAATATGTAATAGAGGGAAACTTGGATTTCTGCCAAAGAAATGGACTTTTTTTGAGTTGTTAGAGGAGCAAAGCTATATTAAGATAATGCCTCTTTACTTGTTTTCTAATTAAACTAATTGAATTCAGAGTGTCTGGGGGGAAGCACTAGAGACATTTATCTTGAGGGGATGATGGTCTTGGAGCTCATCAATCCTCTTAGTGCGCTAAGAAGGCAGATCCGAGGACGTCCAATCGCAGCAGCCTTGACCCAGCCTCTGGAGCTGGAGCTGCCGTCTCCTGCTTCTTCCTCTAGAAAGGAGTTTTCAGGGAGCCAGATCCACTCAAGCATTTGCTGATTGTCTGCCCTCCAAGTTAACACACTCATTCTTTCTTCCCCCAAATAGTGGTGGGCTTCTTCTTAAAGTAGTTGAACAGGTGCAATTTTATTACTATTAATTTTGCGAGTGAAAAAATGCCCTGGATGCAGCCAAGCTCTGACAAACTGGGCATGAGTCAGTCACAAACACAAGCAGTTCAGTGGTGAGGACTGTGTCTTTTACTAATGCCATTATTATTATTATTATTATTATTATTATTATTATTATTATTGGTGGTACCAGGGATCAAACTCAGGACCTTGCACTTGCCAGGCAAGCACTTATTCCACAGAGCTATCTATACCCTTTATTTTTAAAGGGTCACTGCATAATTAAAATTGTGCCATTTTAGCTATCTTTAAGTACTGGCATTCTGTGGCATTAAGCATGTTTATACTGTTGCGCAGGCATTGCCACCATCCATCTCCAGCACTTGTGTATTTTCCCAATCTTTGAACCATTAAATGATCAGTGCCACCAGCACCTTCCCCAGCTTCCTTCTCTATGAACTTGACTACATTAGGTACCTTATATGTGGAATCATAGAGATTTGTACTGCCCTTGCCCAAGCAGGCGCTTAGTCCAATGAGCCAAGTAATTTTTTTTTTTTAAAAGAAAACAAGATTTAGCAAGGATGGGGAGAAACTAGAACCTTTGTATGTATATTGCCGTGATTGGCTTATTTCACTTAGCATAATGTCTTGTAGGCTTACCTATGTATGTTGGAAAATGTGTCGGAGTTTTAAACTTCCCATTGCTTGTGTAAATTACATTTTCTTGTCTGTTCATTGATGGACACTTAGGTTGCTGTGTCCCCTTTCTGCTACTGTGAATAATGCTGCTATGAGCATTAGTGGGTACATACCTGTTTGAGTTCCTACTGTCAGTCCTTTTGAGTTTATACCTAGAAGTGGAATTGCTAGTTCACAAGGCAAGTTTATGTTTAATTTTGTTCTTTTTTAAGAACCACTATACTGTATTGATTTTTACAGGAACCATGCCTTTTATATTCACACCGGCAATATACATACAAGGGTTCTAATTTCTCCCCATCCTTGCTAAATCTTGTTTTCTTTCTTCTTTCTTTCTTTCTTTTTTTCTTTCTTTCTTTCTTTCTTTCTTTCTTTCTTTCTTTCTTTTTTTTTTTTTTAATTACTTGGCTCATTGGACTAAGAGCCTGCTTAGGCAAGGGCAGAGACTGGAGTTTGATGCCAGGCACCACGTGCCACACCTGCTCTGACCCCAGGCGTGCTGAGCCTGCTACCGAGACCGGGCGTGGTGGCGCACACTCGTATTCCCAGCGCCACAGAGGTGAAAACAGGAGGATCGCTACAAGTCCAAGCTGCCTAGCGAGACCATGTACCAAACACATAAATAAAAAAACAAGAAAATCACCCATCTTAATGAGTGAGTATGCAGGATGTTCCATGGTAGTTCTGACTTTCATTTCCCTAGTGATCAGAGGTGCTTGGCACTTGTCGCATACCTGTTCATATATATCTCTTCCTTGGGAAAATGTGTCTCTAGGCTTTTTGACTATTAAAAATCTGCTTCCTCTTCCTCCTCCTCTTCCTCCTCTCTTCCTCCTCTATTGAGATTGTTATGTAGTCCTTACATATTTTGAATATTAATCCATCATTTGTATATATTTTTCAACTATTTTCTTCCACTCCGTATGTTGCCTGTTGTTTCCTTTGCAGTGTAGCTTATTAATTAATTAATTAATTAATTTATGGTGGAACTGGGGATTGAACTCAGGCCCTTGCACTTGCCAGGCAAGCGCTTATTCTACTGAGTTATCTCTCCAGCCCTAGCTTTTTATTTTGACATAGTCTGTTTATTTTCGCTTTTGTTGCCTGAGTCATTACCAACACTAGCATCAAGCAGCTCTCCTTCTGTTTTTTTCTAAGTATTTTATAGTTTTAGTTCTTATATTGAAGTCTTCAGCCAATGTCAAATTAATTTTTGCATGTAATGTACAAAAGAAGTGTCCGGCTTCATTGTTTTGCATATTATTCTTCCCATCACCACTTTCCCTATTTATAATCATGATACCCTTGTTAGAATTTAGTTCATGATATATGGGGGGGTTTATTTCTGGGCTCTCTTGTCCCATTGTCTATATGTTTTTGTGCCAGTGATATAATATGTTTATAACTATAGCTTTTTAATATAGTCTGTAGTGTTATGCTCCTGCTTTGTTTTTCTTTCTAAGTGCTTTGGCTATTCAAGTACTTTTGGGGTTCTAGACATTATTTAAGGATTACTTTTCCATCTTGGTAAAAAATATTATTGGACACTTTGGTTAGTGCAAATATCTTACTATTAATCACTCCAATCCTAGAATACAAGGTATCTTTCCATGTATTTGTGTTTTCTTTAGTTTTCTACATCAGGGTTTTGTAGTTCTCAGGATTTTTCATTTCCTTGGTTAAATTTATTCATAAATATTTTATTTTTTGATAACTTTGTAAATGGGATTATTTTCCTAATTTCTTTTTCAAAGACTTTATTGTTAGCACACAGGAATGAAACTGATCTTTGTATGTTAATTTTGTATCCTGAAACTTTACGGAATTTACTAGAGTTAACTGTGTGTGTGTGTGTGTGTGTGTGTGTGTGTGTGTGAAATCTTTCACAGCTTCCTATATATAAGTTGTGTTGCTTACAGAGACAATTTTTTTTTTCCTTTCCGATTTATGTAACTTGCATTTCTTGTTCTTGCTTAATGCTTCATCTACGACTTCTAGTATTCCGTTAGATAGAAGTATGGGACTGCCTGTTACCTTAAAAAAACCTTTCAGCTTTTCACGGTTGAGTATGATGTTTGCTGTGAACTCATCACATGTGGTGTCTATCATGTTCAGGTATGTTGCCTGTATACACAATTTGTTGAGAATTATGTAAAAATATTAGAGTGGAAATAAGTGTAATAGGTACTAGAAATACAAGCAAAAAAGATCAGCAACACCAAGAGTTTTTTTTTTTAAAGATAAAATTGGTAAGTGTTTAACCAAGGTAGTTTCACTGAGAAGAGAGGATTCAAATAAATAAAATTATACATGAAGGAAGAAACAGGGGAGCTGATGCCAAGAAAATTACAAAGCATCATAAGAGAGTCTTATGAAAAGTTACACACCAACAAATTGGATAACCCAGGCATAAATAAATAAATTCATAAATTCATAGAAATATACAACCTACCAAGACTGAATCACAAAGAAACAGAAAATCTGAGACATTCAGAGGTAAAACCAATAATAAAAAGCTTCCCAATAAAGACAATTGCAGGACCAGATGGCTTCACAGTTGAATTCTATTGCGCATTTAAAGAAGAACTCATATCAGTGCTTCCAAAAGTCGTTCAAAAATTGAAGATGAGGTAACACTTCTAAGCTCAACTTATCAGGTTAGAATTATGCTCACACTATAGCCAGATAAAAATGTCAGGAAGGAAATCCAAGGCCAATAACTGTGATGAATATGGATGTAAAAATCCTAAACAAAATACAAGCATACCAAATTCAACAGCCCCTGAAAGGATCATTGCCACAATCAAGTGAAATTCATCTCTAGAATGCAGGAATGGCTTAAAATATGCAAACCAATAGACGTGATATACAATATTGATAGAATGAGAAACAGAATGTGGTAATCGGAATAAGTATGACAAAGTAGTTGACAACATTCAACATTCCATTATTCTTCATTTTCCAATTTAGTGCAGCAGTTGCCTGTTTTCTAGATTTTTGTCCAACTCCTGTCATCTGAAAGACAAGTCAAGTGCTTTGTGACTGCTTTGTTCTTAGCCCTACAGCAAAGAGCATGTCACAACCTCCCTCTCTGTCCCTTTTTTTTTTTTTTTTTTTTTTTTTTGCGGAACAGGGGATTGAACTCAGGCCCTTGTGCTTGTCAGGGAAGCGCTTATTCCACTGAGCCATCTCCCAGGTCCCATCTCCCTGTCCTTCTGCTCTTCACCCTGGTCACTGTGAACATCATGGTCATCTTAATAGCCTGACTGAGCCAGGCACCACTGATAACTTTACGTCCACTGCCTTTTCATTTCCTCTGCACCCCATGAAGTCAGTATCATTAGAACCCTTCCTTTCCCACACTCCCAGATTCAGTCTGTCAGGAGCCCCTTCAGTCCTACTTCTCCACCACTGTGTAGGCCACCATCTTCCTTACGTGGACAGGATATTGAATTACCCATCTGATGCGGCTCCTTTCAGCTCTTTTCACCTCCTCTCACTCTATTTCCCACTCAGCAGCCAGATAACTATTCAAATATATAATAAATTAGACCATTCTGCTCTCTGCACACAGTCCTTTCAAACTTACGGTACCACTCAGAATAAAGTGTACCATTTTATTAAGATTTACCCCTTTCCCACATCTCAAATATCCCAACTTAACACTAATGACTTCTGTCCTCTTCAACTTGCTCACTGAGCAACAGCCAAACTGATTTTTTCTTGCCACGAAATTTTCCAAGCTCCACTCTGTCTCAGGACATTTACACTTACTGGCCTCTTTTTCTTAGAAACGCCCTTCCTTAAATAGTCATAAAATCTGTATTATTTTCCCCACAGCACTGACCATTCTTCAGATCTACATTCTCTAGTATTTGTTTACTCCCTGTCTCTCCTCATTAGAGTCTAGGCGACATGAAAATGGGGTGCTTAAGTACTGGATCCCCAGTACCCAGAACCTGTGTTGCAAATAGTTGTGATTGATTTAATGAATAACCACAAGGAACTCTATTTCACACATGAGGAAACAAGTAACTTAATTTTGCACAGCCGTTCATTGGCACAAATGTTCATTTTGTCACATCCTTACACTCAGTCATCAGGTGTTCTCTGAAATATTAATTATTTCCCATGTGTTTGGAAAACGTCAAACTGGTTCGCTTTCCTTCCCAAACTGCCCACCGAAATCATTTGATCACTTTCAAAGGGCACTGCAGTCCACTCCAGTCCTGTTAGCGTCAGCGCAGCGCGGGCTTCCGGCGCCTTTGATGTGCGCGTTCATTAGCTGGAGGGCGCCGGGCGGCCACCTTCTCGCGGAGGAGGGCGGGGCTGGGCTTCCTGCGCGGCGGATTCCTGCCTGTGGACCATCCGCTTGCTTACTTTTACAGTTTACTGCAATTGTATGGATTTTCCGGAGCTTGTATTTACTGTGCTTTGACCCTTAAGCACCGAAAGCGCTGATGCTATACGTCTAACGAATCTAAGTAGCCCAGTTGCTTTCAGTAGGGTTGCAGATGCGCCCAGACGTGTCCTTCTTCTGTGTGGGCGCTCCGGTGCCACCCCTGGGCTGGGTGGTGTCCCTTAAGTGATCTTCAATGAAAGGCAATGTGAGAATCGTTCAGGGTTTCTCAGTTGACTTAGGAAAATAGGAAAAAACATCACTTGAGACTATCTTTCCATAGCTCAGAAATTAGGCACCGCCTAAGAATGATACTTTTCTACATGGAGTCATGGCGATACAGTTTTTTGTAAGTTCTGCTTTAGAGATGGGTAAAGAAGATAGCCTGTGGTGCCGCTGGATCTGTTCAGTGAACCTTTTGGCTTTTAGGTTTGAGAAGTTTCCGTGATAACGTTTTTTGTTGCAATCCCCCCCACTCCCCCCACCCCCCGGGAATCAAATTCGGAACCTTGCGCTTACTTAGCCAGGCAGGTGCTTATGCCGCTGAACTATATCCCCTGACCTGTGATAACATTTTTTAAAGGGCAAAATCTGTAATAAAAAATAGATTTCTGTATCTGAATTTAATTTGTTTGATTCTAAGTTGTATTACATTCTTTTGTGTGTGTGTGTGTGTGTGTGTGTGTGTGTGTGTGTATTTTAGGGGAGGGTCTACGGGGTGTTCAGGGTCTTACCACTTGATCTGACTCGCAGTGATCGGCTTGTTTACAGCCTCCCAAGAGCTGGGGTTACAGGTGCATGCCAACACGCCCAGTCTCAATCGCCATCTCAGCATGTGGGGGTGTTGGGAGGGGGGGCGGCACAGCAGGCTCAGGGATTGAATCCCAGGCCCCTGGGCCTGCTTGTAGGCGCTTTAATCAGCTGAACTACTTGGTCGGCCCTCTATTACATTCTTCAAGCATAATTTCTGTTCATCTCAAAGCTGTTGTTTCTATTGTAGATAAAAATTTAGAAGTGGTTTGGCAATTCCATTTCTGGGTATGGACTCAGAAACACTGAAAGCAGGGACTCAAGTAGACATTTACACACCTGTGTTATAGCAGCATTGTTCACAAGGGCCAAAGAGTGGAAGTGAAGCATGTATTCACTGAAAGACAAATGGTTAGGCAGGATGTGGCATCACACACAGCTTGGGCCGGGGAGATGGCTCAGTAGAATAAGCATCTGCCTAGCAAGCACAAGAGTCTAAGTTCAATCCCCGATTTCAAAAAAAAAAAAGCGTCAGGTATCACACACAGCTGAGTGCTTTTCATCTTTAGGAAAGATTCTGATATAAGCTACTACATGTATAAACCTCAAAGACGTTATGCCAAATGAGATAAGCCAGCCCCAGAAAACACAAATACTGTGTAGTAAGGAACTCAGAGTAGTACAAAGAGACAGAAAGTAGAAGGGTGGTTGCTTGGGCTGGCGCTGAGGAGGAGTGGAGAGTTGTTTCCTGTCACCTGGGGAAGGTGAGAAGGTGCTGGAGATGGAGGGTGGTGACGTTTGCATAACAGTGTGAATGCACTTATTACCACTAAACTCTATGCTGGAAAGTCTTTGCAGTGGTAAAATTTATGTTGTACATATTTATATAATTAAACAACAATAAGCGAATTCTTCAAAAAGCAAAAGCTACCCCTCAGACGTAGAGGCTGAGTTCCACTGCAGTGAACTCTCGATTTATGTTGGCATTCGTCTTTCCTTCTTTTCAAAAATTTATTATTACTTGAGTCATGTGATGATCTTGGAGAAACAATCTGTCTCTATCTCTGTTCCTTTCTTTCTCCTTTTCCCTCTCCCTCTCTTTCAGTACAGGAGCTTAAATCCAGGGCCTCTGCACTGAGCTTCAGCATTCGCAGCTCATTTTTAAATTTTAATTTTTAGAGATAGGATCTTATTAAGTAGCTAAATCAGGCACAGAGCGGTTTGGTCTTTCCTTGAGAAGTTAGCGTTTTTGTTTTGTCAACTGTGGCTGCGGTCAGAAAAGCGACCCAAAACTTCTGCATTGGGTAAAAGAAAATGGCACGAACCAAACAGACTGCCTGTAAGTCCCCTGGTGGGAAAGCACCCCCAAAACAGCTGGCCACTAAAGCTGCCAGGAAAAGCACCTCTTCTACCAGCGGGGTGAAGAATTCTCAACACTACAGGCCTGGTACAGTGGCGCTTGGAGAGATTCGTCATTACCAGAAATCGACCAAGCTTCTGTTTTGGAAGCTGCCTTTCCAGAGGGTGGTGAGAGAGAATGCCCAGAATTTCAAAACCGACTTGAGGTTTCAGGGTGCAGCCACTGGTGTCCTTCAAGAGGCTAGTGAAGCATACCTGGTGGGCTTATTTAAAGATATTAACCTGGGTGCCATCCATGCTGAGAGTCACCATCATGCCCAAAGCCATCCAGTTGGCCCACCAGATACTGGGAGAGAGAGCATAAGTGAAAGCATTTTTTATGGTGTTCTGTAGTAAATTCTATAAAATTCTTTGGTTTAATTTGCAACTTTTTTTGGTAAGAAATGGTTCATAATATGTTGCATTTATACTTAAGTCATTCCATCTTTCACTCGGGATGAATGAGAAAAGTGGTTGTTCACAGACCGCAGCGACGTGAGCGCCGTTGCTCGGGAGTGACAAGGTGCTGACATGCAGAAGGGGTCGGGGATATTTCTTGCTTCTCATGATGCATGTTTCTGTATGTTAATGACCTGTCGGGTAGCTACTGAGGTACTGGAATTGATAAACGTGTACAGGGTCCTTCTGCAATAAAACTGGTGATGACTTGACCCAAGTGTTTAACGATTGGGGCTGGTATGTCTCACCGTACATCACTTTGATGAAATGTGGGCTTTTTCAAGGATGAAGATACAGGCCTTAACCACAGTGTAACTTACAGTTTCTTTTTAAAAAAAGAAAAAAAAAAAGTAAAGCTGGCAGCTATAGCATACACTAAGTGTATTTGTAATAGCTATTTTATATATTGTAGTGTCAACATTTTTAAGTTAAGTGTTTTACATTCACAAATAAATAGCCAAATTGCCGTGGGTGGGCTAGAACCTATGATCCTTCTCCTACAGCCGCTTCTCAGTGCTAGGATTATAGGTCTATGCTTCCTCCTAAGGGACGAATTTTCTTGTTAATGTTTTCTAGAGAGTTATGTTGTGATTGTGCGGTGAGTCACATCCTGGTGCTAGTGATTCTGCTCAAAGCATGGGCCTCCCAGAGCGTGGAGGAGGCTGGAGAGGGAGGCAGAGCGCTCCAGTGTCCCCTGTGGAGGATGGGAGGAGGGTTTGGGATTAGTATTGCACAGGATTCACACAAGACATCACAGAAAACACTCAATGCAGAACATTTTTCTTGATGCAAATGCTTGTTTTTGTTTCTGTTTTCTCGGAACCGGGAATTGAACTTGGCCTTTGAGCTTGCCAGGGAAGCGTTGTTTCCACTGAACTATCTCCTCGGTCTCTTGATGCAAATGCTTGGGATCACTAAGCTTTTCCATGCCCTAACACACTACAGCAGTGTACATACATCCTCCTCCAGAGTTCCATGCTTAGGCAGTGATTATATTCATTTCATTTTTACTTTTAACACTTTCAGCTGCATGAAGAAATGTGGAGATGGAAAGGGGATCTGAGGATGGGGAGATGGGTGGAGAAGGAGGGGAAGGAGAAATAAGTATAATTAAGATGTGATACGTGTGTGTATTAATTCTCCAGGATGAATGTAATTATCATGTACTGCAAACATACTAATAAAAAATGGGGAGAAACAAAATTCTTGTGGAAATTTGCATTTTATGGGAGTGATATTTGTACCCAGTGCTTTGAACTCTCAAATAAATTCCTACATGTGAACACAAGAATATGAAACAATTATTTGTTGACTATGCAAAAATGCAAATTGGGTGGAGGAGTGTTCCAGCTTCTGTCTAGGTGTCCCCCCAAAGTCTCCTGTAGTCATGGGGGGCTTCAGAAGTTTGTGTGGGTTATTGTGGGTGTGGATGCTGCACCTGCCCTGGAGCAGGTAATCTGCATTACAATGTAAGGAGGGAAGAGAGGCTAGCTGCTGCCTGTGCTGCTGCCACTCCCTTGGCTCTTTTGCTCTTTGCTGCAGCCAGAAAGGTTGCTCTGTGCCATGTGCCGCTCTGACTTGGAGCCAGCTGAGTACCAACTGAAACCTCCAGTAACTGTGAGCTAAATAAACCTTTCCTTCCTTCATTTTGAGTGTCGGGTATTTGTTCCAGCAATGAGAGAAGAGTAACCCAGACAAGGGGGAAATGAGGATCTAAAATCCATGGAGAATTTCAAACTTCATCTTTCTATTTCAGTCTCTCTTCTGATCATATCTTTATTCATTAGAACTACTAACAAGTGAAGAGGTTTATTTATTCCACCCTCAGTATTTAATTATAACATATGAAACATTTATTAAGCAAAATGTTAAAAAAAGTAAAACATAATAAAGTTATATGGATTATAATAACAAGCCCACTACTCAGATTCTAAAATTAGTATTTTCTATATTGTTCTATTACATTGATTTAATGGTCTGTCCATCTCTGTATTGTGTCCACTGATATTTGTATGTGTGTGAGTGCTTTTTAAAGTAAATTGTAAGCTTCAATGCATTTTATCTGCAAACATTATAGCATATATATTATTAACTAGAATCAGATTCTTTAAGCATTATAAATTAGTATGTGAGTTCAATATTTTATTGTTGTTGTTTTGAGATAGGGTCTTGCTATGTAGTTCAGGCTGGTTTTGAACTCACTGTGTAGCCCAGACTGGCCTCAAATTCACACAATCATCTTGCCTCAGCCTCCCAAGTGGTGGAATTACCAGTGTGCACCACCACACCTAACAGTTTCACTTGAACCTGTCAGAACTTTTTCCAAAGTAGTTGTTATTTTATACTCTCTGCAATAACACACAAGAATTCTGATTGCTCTATATTCTCACCTGTTGTTGAGATATTGCCAGTCTTAACTGTAATTACGAGTAGATCTTTGGTGATATGCCGTTTGTGATTGGTCTCAACTTTGATTATCCTGATAGTTAACTGAGCACTTTTTCATATAATTGCTTATTTGCATATCTTTCTTTGTTAAATGTTTGCTCATTTTTGTCATTTTTAAATAATGTTTAATTATTGAGGTTTTTAAATTTTTTATTTATTTGATACAGGGCCAGCTTGACATGCCCCAGGTTCCAGAATTGGCATGGCATGCGGTACTGGGGCTTGAGCTCAGGGCTTTATGCTTGCCATGCAGGAGTTTAAGCCTCTAAGTTATCTCCCCAGCCCTCATTATTGAGTCTTATGTGTTCTTTACATATATAAATTTTATATACGTAAGAGTTATATGTAGTCTAGCTCTCAGTACTTTATTAGCTATGTACTTTGTAAATATTTTCTCCAAGTCTGCAACTTATATATGGATTGGCTTTTTTAAAGGATATCTTATGATGAGTATAATTTTAAATTTGGGAAAAGTTTAATTATCAATTTTTTTTCTGTGTTCCAAGAAAGCTGTGCTTAGTCCAAGACTATAAGGATTTTCTTCTGGATTTTCTTCTAAAAGTTTTACATCTGTGCTTTATGCTTTGGTATACAGATCACATTGAATTAACTTTTTGACATGGTGTGAGAGAAAGGACAAAGTTTGATGTGTTTCAGCACATTAAGAAAAAAAGACTTTCTACTCCTTTTTTTTTTTTCAGTACCAGGGATAGAATTCAGGACCTGGTGCTTGCCAGGCAGGTAGTTATGCTGTTAAGCTATATGCCTGGCCCCATAAATAAATAAAATAAAGAATTTTAAAAAAAAGAAAAGTTCCAAGGGCTGGCCAAATAGCTCAGTGGACTAAAGCACTTGTTTAGACAGAGCACAGTGCCCAGGGTTCAATCCCTCATTCTATGTGGGCCCTGACCCCGGGGTGCACTGAGACAGCCACTGAGATTGGGTATGGTGGCACGCACCTGTAATCCAAGAGCTTGAGAAGCTGAAAACAGAATTACTATGAGTGTGATCCATGTAGTGAGACCCCGGAGACCTTGTACTAAATACATAATAAATACATAAATAAAATAAAAAGAAAAGCTCTAGTGTCTTTAGACAGGTGCTGGTACATTTTGGCCATAGTTTGTATTTGTTACCTGCAGGGGCTTCATCTGAGGATAGAGGAGCCGGTCTTCTCTTACCAGAGGCTGGAAGCATCAGCTTGCTCATTTTTTACCTCACTCCTCTCTGTCTCCAGCAGTTCTCTTTCTAAGTGTTAATTTGGCCAGACTTTTAGTGCCAAAAGCAGAATAGAAGAGCTTATATAACACACAAACTGGATTAGCTGGCCTCTAGATATCTAAGCTCACAGTGTCAATATTCATTCAGAAGTAAAGCTCCTGATTCATTGTGCTGTGGGAGTCCACATTTAATTGGGACGAGGCTAACTCAAGGCAGAATTGGGAAGACCATTTAATTTGTCTTTCAGCATTTACTCTTCAGTATCTCTCCCTGCACTCTTTGATTTTTTTTTTTTTTTTCTGGCTGAATGGAAATGTTCCCTGATCTCTAGATTTCCCCCTTTGTAGTAGATATGAGAGCTCCATCTCTCCTTATTTCTGTGACTGTGGTCCCTTTGCTCAGCTGGAGCTGGTGAAGGAGCTGATGTCTAGTTCTGAAGCAGTGTGGTATGTCTGTGCGCTCTCTTTCACAAGTTAATTCTCCATTTGATATCCATCGCCCTGAAACCATAGTATGAATCAGGGAATGTAAGGCAATCCAGTTCCTTCAGTTTTTTCTTTTGAAATAAATTTCAGAGAAGATTTGTCTGGGGCAATACTTTAGTGAAATTGGGGCTAAAATCTCAATTCTTGATCATGAGTGTACTGGCTTCAGTTGTTGAGTCTGGTGGCAGGGTGTAGAAGGTGACAGGATTGCAGTTTTATGTATGGTTAGCTTCACCCCCAGAGGGTACAGGAGCCAGTAGTAGCATTGTTACCTAGTGGACTAACAGTGTCAGCACTGTATGGTAAGAATTGACTAAAAGAAGGATCTCTTACTTGAAAGAGTGAAAGCTGAGTGGGATATCATGGAAGGCCAAAGAGAAAACTCAGACATAGTCTATGTAACCCAACAGAATCATGATAAATTTCTTTTCTTTTCTTTTCTTTTTTTTTTTTTTTGGAACCAGGGATTGAACTCAGGCCCTTGCACTTGCCAGGGAAGTGCTTCTTCTACTGAGCCATCTCCCTGGCCCTAAATCATGACAAATGGCTAAAGACAAATGGCTAATTTCAGCTTTGGACAAGCGAGGATTTGTTAACAATGATATCTTCTGATGAAAAGGCTGGTGGCTGAGTTCTCTTGCAGAAGCTGATGGTAGATTCTGTACTACTAGAAGCTTTTGGATAAGGCTCAGCAGAGACAACTTGCAAGAGATTTACTTAGTAGACATGAGTTTGGAATAGATTCCCTCCTAGTCATTCAAAATTGTTGGATTCTCAGTTTTGATGATGGAAGATTTTTATATTCTAATCAACATCACAAGCATAAACAGAGTACTTATCTACCCTCTAGAGGGAAAAGAGCCTCTGAATACCTTAAAACACCCCAATATGATGCACATGGGATTTGGTGTTGATTAGAATGGTGTGGCCTGGTATGATGTACTGTGGTGTGATGATAGAGGATGTGATGTGGGATGTGTGTCATGATATAATAAGCTATGATATGGTATGATGTAATATGGTATACTCTAGATATGATATGGTATGGTAGGGCCTGCCCAATAGTTCAGTGGATTAAGTGCCTGCAAGCAGGCATAGGGGCTGGGGGTTCAATCTCTGGGCCTGCGATGCTGGCCCTGCCCCCAGGGCACACTGAGATGACAATTGAGACTGGGTGTATTGGTACAAGCCTGTAATTCCAGGTCTTGGGAGGCTGTGAACAGGTGGGTCACTATGAGTCTGAGTCTGATCTAGTAGTGAGACCCTGAACACCCTGTAGACCCTTCCCTAAAAATACCAAAAACAACAACAACAACAACAACAA
>NW_004524915.1:554968-567463 GCF_000260255.1 Octodon degus
ATGGTGTTTGTAAATAGGATCACAAGTCCGCATCTTGTACAGCAATTAACCACTAAGAAGAATATATGCAGTGTATTATTTGTTGAAACTACTTCCGATTTGATTTGAAACTGTCTCATTGCTATATGTTTATCAATAAAACTGTAGAAAAAAAATAAAATAAAATAATGATATGGTATGTTATGGTATGGTATGGCATGACTTGATAGACTAGGTTATGGGTTTATGTGGTGTACTGTGGTGCTCCATTGTGGTGTTGTGGTGTGGAATGTTGTGATATGTGAGAAATCATGGTCACAGTCTTTTCAAGACTGTGTTGCTCCATTGGGTCAGCGACCTTGTGGTTTTGGAGTAACTTTGAGTGTTCTGAAGGAACACCACTTTTTTTTTTTAAATTATTTATTTATTTATTACATTTATTTAGTGTGTGTGTGTGTGTGTGTGTGGCCAGCTCAGCCCACCAGGGGGCGGGGCTGGCTGGCATGTGGTGCTGGGGGATCGAACCGCAGTCCCTGTGCTCTACCAAGCCTGTTTCAAGTAGGTGCCCTAGACCACTAAGCCATCTCTCCAGCCCCAGGAACACCACTTTAATGACTTCCTTGGAAATGTTGGCCACACCATTTATAAGAAAGCAAGTCTTCTGTGTCACCCTGTAGCTGGTTGGTAGACTAATTTGGCAGCCATTGTGTTATATATCATAACTATAAAAGTACAGGCTCATGCAGCACCTACCTTTCACCTATCCATCTCACCCATCCCATAAACAATAAGAGGCAGGCATCAAATTGAGTATAAATCTTACCTATTATTTTCCAGTTTTAAGAGCAATTAGTACTTTAAAATTTCATCTATAAAACAAATCATAACTCACATGCTAGCTCTGATGGAGGAGAAAGGGTCTTACAATATACCTTAGAATGCTGAGGTTTGTGGATTTACAAGGATGATCAGCCTCAAATACTGCACCAATGTTCTCTGAGAATTTCCATGAATGGCTAAATTTTGCCGAGGGTTTAGGTTCTGGAGCTATAATAATTTGTGCTATGTGCATATTTTTGTAATACAGTGTTTCTTATATGATACATTCAGGAACTCAGGATAGAACAGGTTCACTAATGATTTCTTGGTCTTAGCTCTCTTCCTTTAATATAGTCACTCTTCATGAAAAAAAAAAAGTTGTCATTGAGCATTATTAATTCTATAATTAGTTTCTCTGGACAACCAGAATTTTGTTTTGGCTTGATGGGTAGTGGTTAAAAAACTCTAAATGTTTCATGAGCAAATCTACCAAGTCTTTTGAATAACTCCCTTAGAGGGAGAAGAGTTGTTAGGAAAATGACATTGATATCTATGATGGAAGACTGTGGCACAGAATGGCAGTGTGATTTATTGGAAGCTGCTGAGATTGAGAGGGAAAGGAAAGGAAAGGGGAGACAAATAGAGAGAAGGGAATAACAGGGAAAGGTGAAAAAGAAAAAAAATAGGGAAGGGACAGAGAGAAAAAAAAAAGAAAAAGAAAAAAAAGATTTAACTTCTGTTTTTGTTGTTTTGAGTTTTGCTTTTCTGAAACAGGGTCTCACTTTGTAATTCTGGCCTGTCTTGAACAGATTATGTAGCCCAGGCTGGCCTCAAAATCACAGCAATCCAACCCTAGCCTCCTGAGTACTGGGGTTACAAGCCTGTGCCACTCTACCTGGCTAGATTTAACACTCCGTCTGCCCTCTTGTTCCCACTGCTATCACCAAATTCAGATAAGAGGAGTTATACTCAACTCTTAAAGAGCGATAGCCTTCCTAGTGGTCCTTCTGGCTCTCTCTTTGCCTCCTTCAAACCCAAGAGAGTGGTGATATCCAATCACCATGCTGGTAAAGTCTGTTCCCTACTTCCATTTCTCATCTTTGACCATCCAAGAGCCAAATATGATCAGCATCATCATTAACATTAAGCAGCAGAGTAAGAGGTGATATAACCTCTGATTGCCTTGGCGCCTGCAGCTGTGGCTCCCGGTGGACACCTCCAACCCTCCACATCTATAGTTGTAGGGACTTGATATTCTGCCAGTGGTTGGACACGGTAGGATGCTACCTCTATGGAAGAGAGCTGAAGAGGGAATGACATATGCTTATGTTTGTTCTTCCTGGTTGTCCAAAAGACCTATAATCAGATAAATGTTCTGCATCACCACTTATGGTTGAAATTTCAAGTACATTTATACCTAAAAAGGAAGTATGCAAGGGCCAGCTAGATGCTCTTCCAGAAACATTTAAAGTAAACAAATTATGTCTACATGTTTGTAGATGGATTTATCATCATGGCTTTTCTAATGGTGTTTGCTATATTAGAATACATGCTGCTCCAACTGCCCCAGAGGAGCCAGGTCTGCCTGACGGTGGCTGTGCCCTCTCCCAGCGGCCCACCCCCACCCCTCACATCACAGAACACTTCTGCTCTGCTGACTGCTTGATTTCCGTGAAGGTGGCCTGGGCCTTTTCTTTGATGGTATCCAAGTCCATGTTTTGGAGATTTTGTAACTGCCCAAGAATAGAATCCTTATCTTCTTCCTCCTCTTGATCTTCATCTACCATCTTCCGAAGATCTTCAGGTAAATCCACATCATCCCCAGCCAACTGGACTTGAGTCTCATCCATTTCACTCTATGGGAAGAATAAACACACACTAAATAAAGTGTAAAAGCTGCAGGAAAGGGGCCAGGGAGATGGCTCAGTGGAATAAGCGCTTCCCTGGCAAGTACAAGGACCTGAGTTCAATCCTTGGTTCTGAAAAAAAAAAAAAAAAAAAAAGCAAGCTGCAGGAAAATGATCTACTGAGAATAAATTAATGACAGTAATGCCACATACCATATCCTTGTCCTGCTGGCAGGCAGTGAGGACAGACTTCTGGGCTTGGAGAGGCTGACCAGACCCTTTTAACCTGCTGGTTCTGCAACTCCAGTCAAGTGGAAAAAAGGCATTAGCATCATCTAAAAGCCATTTAGAAATAAATTCTCTGGCCTGCCTTATACTTATGGGATCAGAAGCTTGGGTGCTTGGCCTCACAGGGCCTACGTGTTAAGAAGTCTTCTCTGCGCATCAAAGTTGGGACATTCACCCTGCTTCCCTCGCAGGGCATCTTTGAAAGTTTTTCAGAGCCTGCTGGTCCCATGCTGGCTGATCCCAGGGTCCTGACTGATCTACTCTAGGGAGTGGATTTGGCTTGGCAGTGACCAGACAGGACTTCATGATTTCATTCATCATGATTTCCTGGCAAGTTCTGCTTAACTATTGCCCTTTCTCTTTCTTGTGTGAACTCTTTTGGGACACGGCATCATATCAAACCCAAACTTACAACATCATGTCAAACCAGTTAGTGCCTGAACTGGGCCTGGCACACAGTACAGGTGTGTTAAGGGAAGCATGGGGACCAAGCTCCTGTTGTCACCTTGTGCTGTGCCACTATCACTAGGCTGCCCAACACATTTCATCTTGTGGCTTCAGCATGGCCCACCCCAGGGTTTTCTACTACATGCTTCCTGGTCTTTGGGATTCCTTGGTTAAGTAGACTATGAAGCCCATGGTTTCCTTATAAGAGCACAGCATAAAGAAACACATCCTGTAGGAAGGGCCCTGGTAGCTAACATCTGCAGATGGCGGCTCTCAATTGTTGGAGATCAGGTTGCAATAGGAGGTGAACTGGGTTTCAGGAGTACAGAAGATAAAGGATGTCTGAAAAGATAATACAGAAGAATTAAAGTAAGGTGGGCCTTACTTTAGGGCCCACCTCGATAGCTTGTGATCACCCAAGCATTTGGTATGAAAGCTCATGAAATCATGTAGAGATCAAATGGTTATCTTAATCAGACCACTGACTTGATTTATGAAAGTCTGCAGCATCTGTTAAATTCCCAGATGGACTAAAAGCCAACACTCGGAAAAGACTAGAATGCCCCTTGCCTGGTAAGTAGAAATGACCAGAAAGAAACCTCAGTTTCCAGTCCCAAGTGGCAGCGCCCATCTGTACAGCAGGCTGGAGGGACCTGTTAGCCGAGAGCTTTTGCCCTTGTGGCTCCTTATTTTTCTATCTGATGGCTGGAAAGGTAGAGCCTGACAGCCTTTCCCAGCACTCTCCTTTATTAGATTCCCCAGAAGAGTCGCTCCAGAAGGAACTAGGGAGGCAGCTGCCTGGTGCAGAGAAGATAAAGGCCCTAGGGTGACAATCCTTGCAGGGGCCATCCCTGAAGACTTTAGGAGATGAGTGTATTTTTTCCCTGAATGTGGCTGAGGCCTTGAACCCTCCAAGTGCTTAACGGATTAATTAGTTCCTCATCCAACTGTTGTGGGATTAATTAGTTAGTTAATCTCCAGGGGACCCTGGCCAATCTTGCATTTCTGTTTATTTTTATTTATCCACCCTGGTGGCTGCTTTTATAGCTGATCATCTGGTGGACATTTTTGCAGGAGGGGTGGGAATAGCAGACTTTACTGGGTCCTTGCTCAGTTTGTGCAAATGAAGATATCCGCCCTCTCAGATGCATCCCCAAATCAAGTACAGTGGTTTGAAAACACCCTCCTGGAAGTCCCAGCACTTCCCCCCTTGTTGGTGGTGAGATCCTTGGGCGTGTCACCGAGATTGACCCTGGACATACTAATGGTTGTGGGCCTGAAGGTTCAGGCAGCTGGAAGGCCAGTGAAAGCGCTAGCCTTCTTTGCTCATAAGGGATGGGGCTCTTCTGTCTCCCACTTCAAAGGAGAATTAGCAATTGCCCTTGAGCACCCTGCTCCCTCCAGAGAAGCTTTAGAATGCTTTCTTCCTTGAAGGAGGGACTTCGGGCTTTATTTTGCTGCACCTACCCTGAGGGAGTGCCAGAAGAGAGGAAGAGTGGCTTGCTCCTCCCTGCTTTTGCTCTGGTTGCTTTTGCTGTCTTTTGCCACCTTGCCTCTCTGCCACGCCACCCTCCCTTGGAGCCTGCAGGTTATGGATTGAAACCTCTATAAATTGTGAGCTAAATTAACTTTCCTTCCTTAATTTTGTGCATCAGGTATTTTGTCTCAGCAATGAGAGAAAAGTAACCAAGATGCCTTCCTTAAAGTGCCTTGTTGGGCTGGTGATGTAGTTCAGTGGCACAGCGCCTATCTGGCAAGTGCAAGATCATGAGTTCAGTCTTTCTCTCTGCCTCACTGGTGCAGCGCTGTCTAGCACTTAGGGCATTGGCTTGAGTCACATTACCTGAGTGAGAACATTGACTCTTCTATTTACAGGCTGTGAGACCTGAGGTACCTTACCCAACCTCTCTGAACATTATTTATCTATAATTGGGAGCTGTATTATAAGCCTTACAATGGTGGAAAATCAATGAAATGATAATTGAGTTATTTAGAATCTGTTAAGCATTCAGCGGGTGGTAGCTATCCATAAAACAAGGATCCTCAGAGATGAGTGGGGACCTGGCTCTGGATAACCCTGCTGGTGAGGGTTAGACCTACTAGGAGGACTTGCTCTCTGTGCTCCCCACCTCTGGTCTAGGGGTGACTACTCTTCACCCCACAGGCCCAGTTTTCCTAACAAAGCAAACATTCTTTTTCCTTTTGGCACTTGGCCATAGTTGTAGAGGAAAGCAAGCCAGCTAACCCGGCCCTCATTCCTCCGGGCAGGCTTGCTGTCATCTCTGAGGGCTGTGGAGTGTGAGTGCTGACAGAGGCCCCTGGTTTGAGGCTTGGCCTGCAGATCCCCCAGTCCCTGGATCCATCCTTTCCTGGGAAGGGCTCTGGGGACCTGGTCTGTGGGCTCCACCCCATTGCTTCCGTCAGCAACTCGGGGCACTCTCAGGACCACAGACCCCCACAACAACAGGCATGGGGAACAATTAGAACACATGGGGTCCTGAGTAGTCAGAGTGAAGGGAGCTGCGGGTATGTCTTGGGGTCTGCAGACTCCTCCCTTGAGGTGAGGAGTCCAGGTCCCTGGGGAAAGGAGTCCTGGCTATAGAGTGCCTGCAGAGTGAGCCAGAGGGTAGGAGAGCACAGGCCCCAAAGAGATAGGAGGGACAGACCAAGCAATTAAGACGCATCACTGGGGCTGATTGGTGGACACTGCAGCCTTGAGGAGGGACAGGAGGAACCTTCAGAGTGCAGCCCAGAGCAGGTAGCCCCAGGTGTCCAGATCTAAAGGCAGCACCAGGTGAGGTCAGCAGCTGTGGTTAGTGTTGCACTCACCCTGGTACTAGAGTAGCAGTGCCACTCACCCTCCTTCACAGCACAGCTGCTTTAGGCACGTGGTCATTGCAGTTCTGGGAGCAGCTGCCCCAGGCTGCATCTGTGCTCTGGGGCTGGAACAACACACAGGGGCCAGTAAGCAGCTAGAGGACAAACTGAAGCCCCTGGAACTAAAGTTAGACCTCTGGTCTCATTAATACTTGGTCCTCACCAAATGAGCTGGCCTGGGGCCTTGGATTGGTGAGCAGGTCTCATTTGTAAAATCTGTATCCAGCAAGGTGGCCAAGAATGGGCCACACTGTGGGACTTCCAGTCAGGAGACCTGGGTTCAAGTCTCACATCTGTCATTCAGTCCTTGTGTGACCTTGGACACATTACCGCCCATGTCTGATGCCCAGTGCAAGATCCACGCAGAGGATTAGTGAGCAGGTCAAGCAGGACCTGCTGAGAAGCAGCCTCCTAAGCTGCTGGCCCTGACAAAATGTGGCTGTGTTTATTAATATTTCAGAGGGAAGCATGCAGCTCTGTGTCCAGGTCCCTAGGGAAAGGAGTCCTGGCTACAGAGTGCCCGGAGAGTGAGCCAGAGGGTAGGAGAGCACAGGCCCCAAAGAGACAGGAGGGACAGAGCAAGCAATTAAGAAGCACCACTGGGGCTGATCAGTGGACACTGCAGCCTTGTTTCCGCCCTTCCTAATGAACCGCCCTGCAGACAGGACCTTGTCTTCCATTCAAACAAAGACTGTCTTGTCCAGACTGTCTGCTGTCCACTGACAAATCTTAGCTTGCAGTGGGGGCAGGAATATTTTGGCGTAATTCACACTTCAAGGAAAGGCAGCAATGCTTCATTACAGTCCCCCAAGACAAGTGCAGTCATAGCCAATGTGAATCAGCATCGCTGTGGGCCAGAGGCACTCTGGGGTGTAGGCTGCCGAAGACAAGAGACCAAACAAATGGGTGAGCCAGAGACTGGACCCAGCATGTGATTACGGACTTTGTGTACAGGTCCCTAATCATATGCACTTTTTTCTTGGAGGCTGTGTCTCAGAGATCTCTCTTCTAGAAATCTTATCAACTTGGGATATTGTTCAACACAGTTACGAGCTAATTATATTTATGCCTTCTGGCCAGAATCCATCTTAATCTCTTATTTTTAACTAAACTTATTATCTTTATTAACAGGGCTTACTGCCTCATTATTTAAATAGCCCAATATCTTGCTATTGTCATTCTTTGCGCATGACACCATCCCTGGTCTCAGACTTGCTACTTGTGGGGGCTTGTTATGCTGACCTCCATCTCAGATTAAACCTGAGCTATGGTGATAAACTGTCTCCGTACATTCACTGCTTTTAGCGTGGTCAGTTTGGTATATACATAAATACCAGTTTGACTGATACTTGGTAGAACTGCTTTTGGTTCCGGTGCATTTGATTGTTTTGGTCTACAGCATACAACCAGCTAGGCATATGGGAACAGAGCTAGCAGCCACTATTCGCGTGTTTTGTGGTCACTGCTTTCAGCAACCGCTTGTCACAAAGTTGCTTCTCTTTGTCCTGGTTCCAAGTATGGTACTACCCTGAGAAACTGATTCTGTTGCACAGCTTGGCCCGTGTTGGGCTTGCTGGCTCCTGCTGCTGCTCCTACTGCTGTCCTTCCTCATAGCTACCAGTCACCTCCCCAGTCCACTCAGATAAGGACAGGTGCTATGGATTTGTCTTTCTGAATAATGGGCATCAATTTTCTTTTCTTTTCTTTTTTTTTTTTTTTCAATTTCTCTTTTCTTCTTTTTTTTTGGTAGGGGGTGGCACTGGGATTAAACCTAGGGTTTCACATATGCTGGACAAGTGCTCTACCATTAATATCACTTCATAGCCCTAGGCTTCTCTTTTTTAAGATTTTTGAGACAAGTTCTTGCTAAGTTGCCCAAACTGACTTTAACCTTATGATGTTCCTGCCTCAGCCTCTTAAGTAGCTGAGAATCATAGGAATGAGCTACTGAACCTGACAGGGCACCAGTTTTTGATGTTGATTAAATATGAGCATTTGAGACCTGCACGGAAGGGGAATTTCCAGACACCAGCTGTGCACACCTTGCATGTCTTTCTTTACAGGGAACGAAGAAGCTCCTCGAGCTCATTAATGCAAGCTTCTCATTTACAGTGAGTAATGAAAATATGATAAGCATATGATTCCCCTTGCCAGTGCAGCATGGCTATCGGAACGGCCCAGCTGGGAAAGGCAGTCTATAGGGGTCAGGTTCGGCTTTGCCACTTCCAGGCTATGTGATCTGAGAAGCTGCTTTCTCTGACTGGGCTGGCATTTTCATGCATGGAGGGGAAGTGGCCTGTGCCTGCCTTCCAGGGAGGACAGTGTGGGGACTAAGAGGATGGGGGAGTGGCTATGGAGCACACACGAACCCAGGTCACTAGTGTTCCAAGCCGCTTTCCTCCTGTCCTCGTGTCCCTCTGCACATTCAATCTCCTGCTCTCTCAAGGACCCAAAGAGGGGGAGCAAATGGAGCTGGGGCGGGGTGAGGGAGGGAAGACGCTCCCCACCCCCACGAGAAACAGCTGTGACAAGCGGGAAGGTTTGAGCAGTGCCAAGTGCTGAATCTGAAAAAGACTGCAAAGAAGGGTCAGAATCTTCTTTATGAGTTTTTGGGAAGCAACGTCTAAGGTCAATTCTGGTGGAGCTTTCAGTGTGACTTCAAAGATACATCTATCCAGAGGGTTTTTTTTAATATTCATTTTTATTTAAAGTGAGCCATACCCCTAATACAGCAGACAAACACCAGGTGTAACTAAATCGTATAGCTCAGCAGGGGCACAACATTATTCTTCAATGACTAAACTAGAGTGACAATTCTGTTAATAGGATTAGGAGTCATTGTGGAACTGTATTCTCGTATTAATTTGGCTTGACTTACACATACATTCTGAATTGGCTGGGGACCTATTTGCTTTTAGAAAGAATCTTGTGGCCTTATTTAAAACACATGACGCCCTATATTTGAAGAAATATGACATTTTGATAATAATATAGTCTTTGCATTTTATAGAAAATAGTAGTGTCTGTCCAGACTTTTTTCTTTTCATGAAACTTTATGACAGATTAAATCTTCTTGCTGACTTTTGGTATGTTGCCTTTGGGTATGTTTTTCCCTTTTCCAAGTAATATCCATTTTTCAGAAAAACGCTGTGTGTGCATGTGTGGATATGCACGCATGTGCATGTATGTTCATGTGCATAAATATGCATATTCCATATGCCAGCCCCATGCTAGGCACCAGGGACAAAGATGGGAAGGTTCTCCCTTCTGTCCAGGAGCACACAGTGGGAACGAGTGTTCCGGACTGTAAGGTGATCTAGAGACAAGCACCAGGGTATCATGGAGACATGGAGAGGTGACCAATCCAACCGTAGGAGGGGTAAAGGAGGTCATAGAAGTTTCTGGAAGGAGCAGCACTAAAACAAAATCTTACCAAAAGAAAAGGGCCTGGGGCCGGGGAGATGGCTCAGTGGAATAAGTGCTTCCCCGGCAAGCACAAGGGTCTGAGTTCAATCCCAGGTTCCACCAAAAAAAAAAAAAAAAAAAAAAAAAGGGCCTATGGGAGCAGGTGTAGGAAGGAGGGTCCGGTCCAGGCAGGAAGTAGCATGAGGTGAGGTCACAAAGACAGAAGTTATGCCACGGTGTGTAGGTTAGTCTCTGGACTTCATTTAAAGTCATAGTAAGCTTTATTTTCAAAGGATAGGGAAGGAACAGGAACAAATCTACATCTTGGGAACCTCACTCCACAGTTCTTTTTTCTTTTCCTTTCTTTCTTTCTTTCTTTCTTTCTTTCTTTCTTTCTTTCTTTCTTTCTTTCCTTCTTTTTTTTTTTTTTTTTTTTTTTTTTTTTTGGTGGAACTGGGGATTGAACTCAGGCCCTTGTGCTTTCCAGGAAAGTGCTTATTCTACTGAGCTATCTCCCTGGCCCTCTTTTTTTTGCACTACAGTTCTGAGGCTCAAAATAGCAACACCATATAAGAGCTGCAATCACAGCAGAGGTGGGAAGTGACAAGGGCAAGCTGAGAGCTGTCAAGAGAGTGCTCAGGAAAGTCCAGATTTGAGGGGCCAACTGGGAAAGGGCAACCCATGAGAAACACGAAGAGTTGAAGGAGAATGAGAACCAAAGAGAAAAA
The DNA here is from genome assembly GCF_000260255.1 of Octodon degus. Classification (NCBI taxonomy): domain Eukaryota; kingdom Metazoa; phylum Chordata; class Mammalia; order Rodentia; family Octodontidae; genus Octodon; species Octodon degus. The sequence continues at coordinate 565,359 of NW_004524915.1, forward strand.
TGAGAAAGACAAAAGTGAGCAGAAGAGAGAGAGGGCTTCAAGGAGGAAGTGACCAGTGCTAAACAAAGCAAAACATCCTAAAAGAAAAGGCAGAAGCTCACTGGGTGAGACAGTTTGCTGAACATCCAAAAGAAAGCAATTTCTGCAGAATGGGAACAAGGATCATTGAAGGAAAGAGATCTACAAAGTTAAGGTCACCCAGAAAATGCTGTGTGTGTGCCCTGACTGGGGGAGAGATGGGACCTTCTTCATAAAGGAGATGGCAATAGAGAAGGAAAAGCTGAAGGTACAGGCTGGGAATAATTGGGGGACGTGGTCCCAAACTAACTTGAGCATGTTGGATTCCTTTACGTATCAAGTCTTGCAGTGATCTACAACTGAGAACTGCAGGAAACCAATATAAGGCTGGTATGAAACATCATAATGATGGATGCAGATGTATACAGATAGGTGTATACTTCAGCCTACTGAAACCTGATTACTGCATGTCTTGGCTGCTTATCTGATTACTACAGTAAGCAAATGCCATCAAAAGACAGGGACACAATAAATAGTATATGGTCAGCAATTAACAATAAACTTGGACTGAGATCTTACTGATTGTCTTGAGGGCTAGTGGCCTACCCTGTTCCTTTTTGAAGCTTAGAAATTTGCTTTCCCCATCAGCAATAAAGTGAAACTCTTTTTAATAGGAAATACTAGCCAAATAACTTCTTTAGAAAACACAGTTCTTATTCTGAAATGTGACATAGTTATCCTCATTAGACCTGACAGCTCCTAGGAAGACATTTTCTCAGATCTGCTCCCTGTTGGGCCTTGGCATGGGGAAGGATCCAGACTGATTCCCTGGGTTGTGTAAGCCACTGTGATGGTGGCCCTGGGAACTGTGAATGGGGCACCCGAGAGCTATCATTTGTTAACTTGAAGACGTGTTGAATTCATCCAGTTCCCTGTGAACTGTTAATATTACTACTATGACTAGTTACCCAACATGGATTACATAGGATGGCACAGGGATACATATGCTACAAATCTTGCAGGGAGGGAAATGTTATTAGATGCCCACTAAAGTCCCAGTGACAGTTGCTCTTTGCTCAGCATCATTTTCTTTGTTGGGCAGTAAAATAGGCCCTAAAGTCTATCACCACAGGGAAGATAGTTTAGAGGGAGGGTGAGAAACATGAAACTTACTGTGATAGAGAGTAAGGAGGCACTGCTGTGAAAGTAAACTTTGTAATCTTCAAGAAGTGCCTAAATTTGTATAAGTTTTAGGACTACACCTTGAGTGTGCATGATATGTGCTTTCCTAAATACAAAATAGTAAGTTTATTATTTAATTTTTATTTTATTTTATTTTTTTGCAGTACCGGGGATTGAATTCAGGTAATGAAAAGAAATACCATTCAGACACTGATGTCAAGAAGTCTAAGTCCAGGATCCCAAATCTGTTCTAGCAAGAGAATTTAGAGAGTTGGGGGTGAGAGACGACCCCAGAGTGGATCCAGGTAATGACTCAGGTCTATGGCTCTGTGTCCAGCCTAATATGTCCTACCTGGTCCAGCCATCCCAGAACACCTGGAGGGCCTGCTTCTCAACTGTCTCCCTGTACTTGCTTGGGCTCTAGGAGTCAGCGCAACCTTCTCCCTCCCAGCTAACATCAGCCTCTTTGGCAGCCCATGGCCTCTGGCTCCTTAATGCAGCACCTACAAGCTTCTAGCTCAGCTGAAGTTATCTCAAGACTGCACTGGGAGGGGCAGGGTCCTGAACAAACCCTACGTGCCTGCAGAACCCCCAGAAGCACTTAAGTAAGGCCTGGTCTTCAAGACCTAGGAGGTGATTGTGCCACATGGCCTTCACTCCCCCAGTTGTTTTCTCTCCAGGCTCAATATTCCAATCCCTTCATCTCTGTAATTACTGTCTCATCAGAATCTCATGGTCCTATATGAGAACTTGTACTGTAACGTCATGTACCTCGGTAGTGTCCCAAATTTTCTGATCAAGAAGATTATGCTCTAAAGAAGAAATACAAATAGAAAGATATAATACAAGGAAAGGGAAGGCAGGATCTCAAGGTCTAACAAATCAAGAGAGGGAAAGGAGATGAG
>NW_004524915.1:569498-615300 GCF_000260255.1 Octodon degus
TGTAAATAGGATCACAAGTCTGCATCTTGTACAGCAATTAACCACTAAGAAGAATATATGCAGTGTATTATTTGTTGAAAAATTTAAAAAAAAAAAAAAAAAAAACAATCTCATGGTCCTAGTTTCTGGGGGAACAGTTGTACCCCTGTGATTGGTTAGCGCTCTCTCCCAGTGTACCATGGGAACATCTAAACTCCAGTTTGGTCCTGTGTAACAAAAGGATGGACACTGAGAGAAAAACAAACACCTACAGAGATTTATTTGTCTCATCCTAGACTTGCTACCACCAGGACCTGTCCCAGCTTCGGGAACCACCAGGGGGCGTCGAGGATTAGGTCCTGCTATGCTTGGCCTTCCAAGGTCAAACCAGGATCCAGTGACCAGACCAGCTGTTCCGGTTGTGTACGTGAAGCCGCCACCTAGGCACTGATCTTAGCCTGGGAAATTTGTGTCCCCCAGAGCTCTTTCTCCTTATGTGGGCCATCAAAGGCTCGATGTGCCTAGAGCCTTGGTGGGTGGGGGTAGGGATGGAAAATGGGTCAGGGGGTAAGTGACAGGTGACAGCACAGGAGCAAAAGAGGCTCCCAAGTGTGGGGCCTTACTGTAAGCTGCGAAGTTAGGCACATCTGTTGGTAACGGAATAATGGAATACCATACGGTTGTCTGATGCTCTCTCCCTCTGCCTTTGTATAGCTCCTATTACATACTTTTTAAAAAATATATTTGGTACAGGTCTCACTATGCAGCTCCAACTCATGATCCTCCTGTTTTCAGCCATCCCAGCAAGGCTGTGGTGCCGGGGATGGAACCCTGGTCCCTGTGCTTGCCTAAGCAGGTGCTTAGTCCACTGAGCTATCTCTCTGGCCCTTAAGTACTGTTTTCATAGGTAACTATGCTGGATTAGAATTTCCTTATGTTTTACAAAAGCATATAATTGTATCGTTAACATTTTTAGTACTTTTTATACCATGGAGAAATTCTTCAAATGTGTATAGAATCAGTTTTTACCAAATGAAATTATATACCAGGCATGTTGACACTTGCCTGGAATGCCAGCACTGGGGGTGCTGAGGCAGGAGGATCACCTTGAGTTTAACACCAACCTGGGCTATATAGTAAATTCTATTCCAGCCTGAAATGCATAGCGAGACCCCAATTCAAAAAAAAAAAAAAAAAGCAATCATAATATGATTTGAAACTGTCTCATTGCTGTTTATCAATAAAACTTTGAAAAAAAAAATAAACTAAAATGCCCGAGGGAGGCCCCTATCCGAAACTAAATCTGCAACCAGTGAACGATGAGTTGTGTGGACTGCTTCCAAGTAAAATTCTCATGGTGGTGTTTGAACTGTGTTCAGAATTTGTGCCCTCACACATGGTCCCATGGCAAACTACCTGACTAGGAAATGGCTGCTCCCTGGCTGCTGCGGGTGGGACTTGATGACACCTCGCTGAAATAATGAGACAGGACACGCTGTCCCAAATGTTTACTAGGCAAGGGGCCGGGGAGGTAGCTCAGTAGAATAAGCACTTGCCTGGTCAAATATTTACTAGGCAGTTTTAAGCCAGGTGGAGTTCAAGACTGCCTGCCAACATTTGAAAACTAAAAGTAAAAAGAGAAGACATTCTGGACATGGAGTGATGTTCAAATCTTTTGTTTGTTATTTTTTTTTTTTGGTTGGGAGACCTGAGTTCCAATCATTGTTTTGTGGCTGGGACACTAGCTGATTTTTGTTGTTGTTTGTTTTGTTTTGTTTTTGAGATAGGGTCTCACTATGAGTTCAGGCTGGCCTTGAACTCACTAAGTAGCCCACCCTGGCCTCAAACTTGCACTGGTCCTCCTGCTTTAGACTTCCAAGTGCTGGGGTTATAGGTAAGTGCCACCATGCCTGGCCACTACTCAACTGTCCCAGCCTACAGTTTCTTCAAGACTGAAATGAAGCTGTGGCAATAGATTATTAGGTGAGCTACAGAGTCTCCTTCAGATCTATGAAAACAATCAGATAAAGAGCCCAAAGTATTATGCATTTGAAGCAGATACAGAAGGGGCATACATGTAAGGGTAAGTCACACAAAGAAAGCTACATGGCTGTACTGTTGGGAGCAGCTGAAGCAGGACACTGGTCACTTGTGTGAGGGCCAGAGAGGGCCACATTGCCTAAAAAGTCAGACTACCACAGTCTTGAGAAAAGCATCCTGCCTGGACAAATTCAGTCATTAGTTGTCAGGCAACCTTGTATCTCTTGATACTAACTTTGAAAGGTATGAACTCCCCTACTGTTGTTCTTTGGGTCAAGCAAACAGGCCTTCACCTGACCCAGCTCTTGTCTCTTGTCTATGTTTTCCTCATTCTTGCTGCTGTTCTTCCCCTCCACTATTAATTTACCTACTTTCTTCATCTTCCTTCCCCAGCTTACTTTGGGGATCAGTAACCAATCAGATACAGTCACCAACATTTTTGAAATTGCACATTTCATGGCTATATTTTTTCTTTTCATAATTTCTTCTGGAAAGGCTAAAGGATAGCTTGGTACAGAGATTTGAGGAATTTTTTTTTTCTCTGTGTAAACTTTTCTGCTAGGCCCAAAGGTGTTCACCCCTGAGAGTGTGGAAATGAGAAACACCACCAGCTCACCATTAGGGAAGAAAAAAAAAAAATCAAAGCTCAGATTCTTGAGTCTCAGGGGCCTCCAGTTGTTGCACTGATTACACACACCAGTGTACTCACCCAGTCTCCAAGACACTTTGTTATTACCATCAGGAAATAAGACCTGGACATCAGAGCTATCCGCTATTGAGCACTTCCCATTTGTCAGGCATTGCATGAGGTCCTTTGTATCATTTCAGATGGAGCTTTACCTATGAGGTTAGGTATTATTGTCCTCATTTTGTAGATGAGGAAACAGACCATCTGATGGTTTCTTAAATGTCAGCTGAAGTTGTGCTGTGTTATAGTGGTAGAAACAGAACTGAAACCCAGTTCTCCTTAGATCCTCATAGACAGGTAACAGAGCAATTTTTGGAAGATTCATGCCCAGCAGTCTGTCTGTCTGTCTGTGCCTGTGTCTATCTGTCTGTCTCTCTCTTTGTGTTTGATTTTTGCTTCATCCTAGTAGGATTTGTGATGCTTAAATCAGATGGTCACATAGCCACCCATACAGTAACATGTCAAGGAGTTTCAGGAAATGCTCTAGACAATTAGAATGAAGAGCTTCCCTCTGAGAAAATGCAATTACAGTGGACAAAAGTAACATAAGTCAAAAGTGGGGGAGGGGGAGGCAAATAATTCTTCCCATTTCATTTCCTTGGTTGCACATTATTTTAAATGTTATTGTAAATTTTCCTCTTCTCAATGAAAGCTCTGTGTTCCATGGTTGCCTTAACAATCAACCTCTCCCACAGGATGGGGATCTTTAACGCTACTGATTTCATCAGAGACTGCTCTGGACAGACAGTGGGCTCTCCCATTGGTTAGTGCTTGTAGCTTCAAAAGGCAGCATATCCAAGGATCTATGGGGTTCCAGAGAAGGTACTGATACAGTGACACTTTCTATACGACCCAGACTTGAAAGTGTCTCTCATTCTTGCGAGAGGAGGTTGTACTTTGGAGGAATCTTTTTCTTTGGCTAATCCAGATGGAAGATGCTCTCTAAAGTATGGTGCACCTTAGAATTGAAGTTGAACACTATCCCAGGAGATGAAGGCAGAACCTTTTAGAGGAGCTGGGTGGTCTCCTAGGTGATGACTGGGAATTACAGTAGAAGAAATAAGCCAGAATAGAAGAATGCTCAGCCCTCTGTCATGCTGGATATGAGACCTTGAAAAGGGCATTAGAATCATGTCCATGCATCTTCCCAGCAGGTACCTAGCTATAGACCATAATCCATAGAAGGCCATCCTGCCACCAGCTCTGACTTGGATATGATACTACTGGGTGACAATTATCACTGCAATGTCATCTCCCCAAATAAGCAATTGACCATCTCTTTTAAATAGAAATAGAATATAATGGTAGTTAAGACCCTGGGGTTTGCCTTTTTGGCTGTGTGGCTTATAGAAGGAAGGTATTTACTTAGCTCTACTTCTTCTGCTATAACACAAAGGTTAAGAAGAAGCCAAATGAATTAATATATGTAAAGTACAGCAGTTGGCACCAAGATAGAGCTCAACTAATGTCAGCTATCATGATTATCCCCATTGTGTGTGTATAGAATTTTTGTATTCTTTAGATGTATTTACATTAAAATGCCATCCATAGATATTGACTTCATTTTTTCAGTAGTAATGGGATTTTATAGAGACTGAATGATTGGAGTCTAACTTTTATGAACTCCCAGCTCAATGCTCTATTTGCCATATCAAATATGCAAATTATGACATATACATATTCACATGCACCAGCCTTTGCTGATATTCAAACATTTCCTGTTAAATATATAAATATTTATATATTTAAAATGTTTTCAATATTTATTTATTTATTTATTTATTTATTTGGTACAGGATCTTGCTACCCAGCTCAGACTCCTAGGGATCCTTCTGTCTCAGCTTCCTCGGCACTGGGATTACAAGAGTGCACCATGATACCTGGTTTCCATGGCTGGCTCTTGCAGTTGCCAGACAGGCATTTAGACTACAAGAACTATCTCCCCAGCTCGTTTTTTGTTGATGAAGAAATGATGAGGCATGTCTATGCTCAGAACAGCTTACCTTGGGGAGCCTGTACTTTTCCCTGAGGTGGACTCTGAGGCATGCCCTCTCAGCCTTTTTTTGTGTAAATGCAGCATCTCTTTCCATCCTAAAAGTTAAAGAATAAAGGATCATAAGAACATGGTGATTCAGGGCATTCTGGCCACTGTTCAGAGAAGCAGGGTCCTGGGACACACTCAGCTCCTGTTGCCAGCAGACACCTAGGAAATGTAGAATTTTCTCATGATATCCTAAATGTCTGCTCTTCCATCACTCTACCTCATTGCTTAATGCATACCTGAGCCCCAAAGACAACGTGGGACTGCATCTCTTTGTGATGTAACTGGAGAGGCAGGGCTATGACTCCTAACAAAGCTACCCATGGACTGTGTGGTATAAAACCAGCAGCCTCAGAATTGCTTGCAACAAAAACAGCTTCCTGGGCAGAGGTCAGTTCTGCTGGGCCAGAACCCCGGGAACAGGCGAGAGGAAGCTACATTTCTAAAAAGCTTCCTGAGTAATTCTTAGCAAAGAAAAAAGGGTGCTACCTATTGTATCCAGCAGCAGGGCATCCTTTGGAGGCCCATGATATTTGGGGATTTAATATAGTTTCCCTTGGGTTTGATGAAGGTTTATTATATGCATTTATGAAAATACCACAGGGAAACCAATTACTCTGTTATAACCACTATGTACTACTTGAAGGGGGTGATAATATTATTATTATTTTTTAAATAGCTGTTTCCCTTCATTGTCACCAACTCCAATTTAGGCAGGATTCCATTCCCAGTTACGAGAAAGTATTCTGAAACAAGGTAGATTCCCTCCCCTAATGCTGTACTGGGATACCACTCTGTGGATCACTTACTTGGGCTCATGACTACTCCAGTTAGAAACACATTCCCTTGCTCATGATACCCCAGACAAAGGCACACATCTCTGGGGATGCGTGCAAAGCTTAAGGAAACTGCTTCCACTCCCAGTGGCCCACAAAAGTGTACTACTGGCCGCTACATTTGTACATGTGGCTTTGCCCCCTGCTTTGGGTTGGTCCAAACTGGGCCAATTAAATCTGCTTTGGAATTTGGGATTGAGACTGAGACAGACTGGAAGGGTGGCTGGAACTGCAGCAGGTGAACCTGACAGCCTTGGCTGCAATTCTCCTTTGGCCAGGTGATCTGGGCAACAGAGCACAGAAAAGAGAGCTGGCTGCTGAGGAAAGAACAAGGTCACCCTGCAGACTAGAAGCAAGGCATGATGGGAAAAATGCGAGTGGATTCTCAACAGCCTTCTGGCTCCACACTAGGCCTGGGGGGTTTCTGCTCTTGTGTTGGGTGAAGCTTATTTGGATAAAATATTGTTTATATTTAAATAAATCCCATTTTCTTATCAAAATTGGCTATTGCCTCATCCCAAGTTTTAAAATAATCTTAACAGTTACACAGAATGCTGACTGCAAAGAAGTGAGCAATCGGATGGAACTATTGGATCCTGGATTCAGATGCTCTCTGAATTCAGTTCCATCTGTACAATATCTAGTCTGGGTTGAGCCTTGTAGTTTTGAGAGGAAAATAGGATAAAGTGACTTGCTCACAAGGGTAACAGTCTGTGCTATAAGCAAGAAGCAGGTCCTTCCTCATCCCATTATGTTAGAAAAACTTTCAAATATATAAAAAAGTTGAGAGAATTTTACAAAGTCCCATCATCTAGATTCTATAATTCACATCTCATATATATTTTTATCACTTGTCATCTATTCATTTTATCTATCTTATAGAATGTATTGGTATGCATTCACAATACATACTAAGTGCATTCATCTTGGGAAATTAGTAATATACACATTGCATCATAATAATTTTCTTTTTTAATTTGTGTATTTGGTACAGGGTCTCACTACACAGCTCAAAATCATAGTGATCCTGTTTTCAGCCTCCCCAGTGCTGGGATTATAGGGGTGCACCACCATGCCTGCCCGGACTCTGTTGCCAGCACAGTGTGCACTGGAGGTGGGGCTGGCGCAGCATGTGGGACCCGGGATTGAACACTGGTCCCTTATTATAATAGTTTTGATTTCCCCTTGTCCTCTCTGCTCCTGCCTGTCTTCCCATCTCTAGTCTCTTCCCAGCTCTACAAAGTCTACATCCCTGTTTCCTATTATTTATCTTCTCTGTATTGTTCCAATTTTAGTTATATGCGCTGCCAAAGTGAACACTATCTATCTTCATTTTTGGTGTATTTTAAAATTGTAGAAATCAGTACATTTCCCCTAAACATGTCAATTTGCATAGCATTATTTATTTATGGTTCCTGTTTCTTTTTGAGGCAAAATTTGCATACAATGCTCTAAAAAGTCCACATTTATGTAACCTAAATCCGTATAAAGATATGAAACATTATTTTCACCTGATAAAATTCCCTCATTCTCATTTTTTTTTTCTTTTTTGTATTTTAGGGAAGGGTTTACAGGGTGTTTAGGGTCTCACCACTAGATCGGACTCATAGTGATCCACCTGTTTACAGCCTCCCAAGAACTGTCTTTCTCATTCTTGATTAAACCCTCCTCCAGTTATAGGGCAGTTACCATCCTTTCTCCACTAGGGATTAGTTTTTGTTTGTTCTAGAACTTCATGTAAATAGAATCATATATATTATATTCTCTTATGTAAGGCTTATAAAACTCTCCATAGAAAACTTTCAGATTCAAGTTTTATCACTAGTGTATTTCCTTTTCTCTTGGGTAGTATTTTATGTACAAATATAACATCACATATTCATTCTGCTGGTGATATACACCTGAATTACTGGCCATTTGGGGTAATGGCAAATGAAATTCCTATGGACATTCTTGAACAAATCATATTATGGACATGTATTTTTGTTTCTTTTAGGTAAATATCTAGGCATGAGATGTGTTGGGTTGTTGGGTAATTTAGTTGAGTATGTTTAGTCTTATAAGAAATAGTTGGACCATTTCCTAAAGTGATTATGCTATCTTACATTTCTATAAATAGGACAAGAGTTCTAGTGGTTTCACATTTGAGTCAACCTTTGGTTCTTTTGTTAACCTTTGATACTTTGCATCTGTTTAATTTTATCCATTCTGATGTATAGTGGCAACTTACCATGTTTTAAAAAGTTTTTTGGTTTCCTTGAGGACTAAAGATATTAATGAGCTTTTTTTTTTTTTTTTGCATGAACTAATTTGCTACATGTGTAAACTTGTGAAGTTCTGTTCAATCAATTAGCTCTTTTTCTTTATTATTGAGTTGCAAATCTTTATGTCCCAGATCCCAGTCCTTTTACAGACATATGTTTTGCAAATATTTTCTCTCAGTGGGGCCAGGGAGACAGTTCAGTTGAATAAGTGCTTGCCTGGCAAGCACAAGGGCCTGAGTTCAATCCCTGGCTCCACTAAATAAATAAATAAATAAATAAATAAATAAATAAATTCTCTCAGTCTGTGTCTTATTTACTCAATACCTTTGATGCAAAAAACTTTTTTTTATTTTGATAGAATCTAATCTATTAAACTAAAACCTTATAATTATTCCTGAGACACAATAAACCTTCACTTACTAGTTGCCAAAATAGTCTTCTGTTCTAGAAGTTGTATAGTGTCAGCTTTTACAGTTAGGTGTACGATGCCCATAGTTATTGGGTGTGATGTACAATAGAGGTAAAAGTTGGATGCTTTTCAGTTATTTCAGTACTATTTGTTGAACTGACTTTTCAATCCCTATTTGTATTTTGTTATCTTTGCTGAAAATGAAATAACTGTAAATTCATTGTCAATCCTAATGCCACACAGATTCCACCATCCAGATGTAGCTTAGAAATAACTGAGAAAAACTAGTTGTGCTGTTGAATATGGGGCTGGTTTCTACTCAAATAGAGGGCATTGTTAGGTAGTTTTTTTCATTTACAATTAGTAGAGCCAATCCCATTACTTTTCTAAAAATCACAAGGTAGATTTAGAGGCTCCTATTTGCTAATATTTGTTTTGATTATATATACTGCACTATCTACATAGCTGTCTCTACACTTGGGACCAGCAGGCATTTTGGATCCTTACTTCTTCATAGCACAATCTAGGTAATAAAGATCCTAAAAATTGAGGTCATGGGTGAGAGGTCCTCTCTATTGCCAAGAGCAGGTGCCACTGCTGCTCCTTAAATTAGGAGACTAAATAAATTTGTAATATTCTCATGCACATACAGAAAAAGCCAATCAGTTCACAGACATCCCAGTCTACTAATCAACCACTCCATTTAACTATCTTGACTTTCAGGTGTCTATACACAAAATTAAGAAAAGCAAAGACACTGAACAAGTGTCTGTGATTTATTGTATGGGCATATTAAATGACATTTTGTGTGATCATGTATATAATCTGAATTTCTGACCTCTTTTTTTCGGAACCAGGATTGAACTCAGGCTCTTGCACTTGCCAGGCAAGCGCTTATCCTACTGAGCTATCTCCCCAGCCCTCTGACCATTTTCATTAGCTTGCTTGAACTGAAAGTTTATGATGATCTTCTACTTTTTCTTCATTATACTTGTTTTTCTCTTCCAGCTTAGCCTTTATATGCTATAGGCAAAGCAGACCACTACTCAAGGAATATTGCTTTCTTTGCCAAAACTTTATCTTAGCGCCAAAATCATTTTCCCACTTACATTTTCTCTTTCTTTCTTTCTTTCTTTCTTTCTTTCTTTCTTTCTTTCTTTCTTTCTTTCTTTTTCTTAACTGAACTTACAGCAAAACCAAGCAAAATGCATTCTGGGTAGCTTAGAAGCCATGATTTCTTTCAGAAAACACAAAAGGCAAAGTTTCCACTAAATGTAGGTTTTGTATTTCTGAGTTTCCTCCAGGTCATTAACCTTTTTCACCTATAATCATCTTAGCGATAAGACTTGGGCAACTATTATATAATTGTTCCTTAGCAAAACAGCCTCATTTTTACAATGTATGATGAACATTTAAAGGGTATGTTGGCACTTTAACTTTGTTATTAAATAAAGACTTAATTCCATTTAAAATTACACATATTATCAGTCTTTGAATAGTGACACATTATCATTGGTGCTATTCATAGTCCATCAGTGCTACAGTAGCTATATTTTACTTTTATTATATTTCATATAGCCAGGAAAATACCCTTATTTTTAGAGGTAGAGGACTGAAATATTTAGGAGGAAGTACCATGACAACTGTAATTGACACTTACAATGCAGTTATGGCATGCTATTTACTGTTGACTTTATGTGATCAGTATTTTGGGGCATGCATAATGCTATTCTATTTTTCTGTGTGCTAATATTTTGCAATAAGCAATCCACAAAATTTTTATAGTCTAATAACTAAGTGTATGACAAAATGTCACGTTGTGTTTTATACTTTTTTATGCAAAATCAAGGAGGTTGCATTGTATGTTTTAGGTAGAAAGTTTGAATTCTTATGATTTGAAAACTTCCTATTTGGTAGGAAGGTGAATTTAAGAAAGACTACAAAGATAGTTATATTTATCATTTTTTGTTTGAACAATTAAATTGAGGCCAATTAAAACACACCTTGGCCAGGAAATGTTAAAGTGCTTTAAGAGCAACATACAGATTAATTTGTATTTTTCACTTCCATTCATAAAAATAGCACATAGCACTCACAGATGGTACAGAATCATTTACTCTACCCAAGTAAAATTTCCGGGGGTTAGGGACAGTCAGTCAGAGGGAAAGCCGCCTAAAAACCACAGGGCAATAAGCTTGGTGGCCGGCGAAGGTATGTCAAGACTGGGTTTCCCTTGCTTTCCAGGGGACACGCAGTGTGGTACTCACTTCTCCTCGATCATTTGCTTCTGGTATTCTTCATACTCCTCTCTAGTCATCCCTTGAGCTGCTGCTGGGTCGGATGTGCCTCCTTCTTCTTTTTTCTCCTCTGTCCCACCTCCAAATCCTAAATTCTTTACCTGGTTACTTATCATATTCTTTACAAAGAAAGCCATTGTCTCTGCCCTGGAAGACTACAACTAAAACGGGTAAAATCTGAAAACAAAATACACCTGAAATCAAACAAACCCAAGACAAAACCTCCAAATATCCTCAGCAACAGCAGTACATGGAGCAGCAAGGGATTTTGCACAGCCTCCTCTATTTAAGGGCATGATGAGAAGAGTGGTTTGTCGGCCGTAAGCTGGATTAGGCTAGTGAATGCCTTAGTATAGAGGCAGATGGTTCCGATTACTAAAGCGCACCATCAGATGCAACTGACCGCCTTCTTGATTCAAACACTCAGCTAATTTCACAGGGAGGAAACAACTTGTATTCTCTTTTCCTTTCTACCTACCCCTTTCTAAAATCATTTTTTTTTTCTTGGCAGTGCTGAGGATTGAATTTAGTGCCTTAGTTCCTCCTAGGCAAGAGTTCTGCCACTGAACTATACCTTACCACCCAAATTTTAAATTGTAAATGCAGCATGCCTTCACCAAGAGTCTTGTTTCACTTTAATCAGAGCTGGCTGATTACACAGATGTTGCTGAATTTCCAAATTCCAGCTGTTGGGCACATGATCCTGTTGAAACTGAGTCCAGTGAGACTCGAAATACAGAATGCTTCATTAAGCTGTAAGCAAAAATAATCCTTTTGATCCATATTTTATCTCATTGGATTTACAGTACAGTGCAAGGATTTGCTTTTTGGTTTTCTTGAATTTTGTCCCACTTTACTGATGATCGTCCATACCCACACAAACATTCATAACCCAAGCAAATAGGACTACTGGGCAAGCTTGGGGCCTTCTCATCAGGCCTGTCCTGCACAGAAATGTCACTCATCCACCGGGAAAGGGCGTGCCTGACACTTCCAAGGCTCTGAGCCAGAGTTGATACTCATGGGAGTCAAGTCAGCAATCTGCTCTGGGTCACTTTTTCCTTTACAGTCCACTTCCTGGGTGCTCTATTTAAGCTCCCATGTACAGCTGGATATAACTTGACAGTGTTTATAACGCAGTATGTTCTCTCTGGTGTGGCTTCTTCAGGTCAAGGTAAGAATTGAGTATGGCTAAGACTTTAATCTACACTGATGTGTTTTTAATTAAAGCTTTCCAGGAGAGGAAGGCGTGGGAGGGAAGAACTGCAACTTATTTGTAACCTGCTGTATATATTTAAGGTTTGCGTTCTGCTTTTACTAATCTATTTAAAGTGATGCTAGGGGCTGGAGAGATGGCTCAGTGGTCTAAAGCACCTACTTGGAACAAGCTTAGCAAAGCACAGGGACCGCGGTTCAATCCCCCAGCACCACATGCCAGCCAGCCCCGCCCCCTGGTGGGCTGAGCTGGCCACACACACACCACACTCTCTCTCTCTCTCTCTCTCTCTCTCTCTCTCTCTCTCTCTCAAATAAATAAAAAAAAAATTAAAAAAAAAATTCTAAAAAAAATAAATAAAGTGATGCTAAAATGACCCCAGTAGGAAAGACTAAAAAAGATAAATACAAACTTTCTGATTGAGAATGTATGTTGATACTTATCTTTACTGTCACTGTAGGGTGAGTTATTTAAAACTTAGCACATTCAAAACATTATTTCTAGAGCTGGCCAGATAACTCAGTGGACTAAACTGCCTGCTTAGGCAGGCACAGGGACCAGGGTTTGATCCCCAGAGTGCTGTGCTGGCCCCGCCCTCAGGGCATGCTGAGGTAGCAACTGAGACTGGGTGTGGTGACACACACCTGTAATTCCAGGGCTTGGAAGGCTGAAAACAGGCAATTCACTACAAGTCTGATCTGTGTAGACCCCATACTAAATACACAAAAACAACAACATTATCTCTAAACCACACTTGTATTTCATCTCCATGGAGGGATGTTATTATTTATGGTCTTATAGCATTTTATAGACTGTGAAGTCCTAGATTCCTGTTGTTTCTTGTTTTCTCACTATAGCATGCGGAATTCTCCTTTAGAAACATTCCACAAGTATTTCATGCCATTAAAAAAATACTTTTATTTTCCAAAAAATAGGAGGACCTGCCGAAGTCATCCTCTGGTATGGTTTTGGTCTGAAAGTGAAATCCCAAAGTTACACTGTTAGCCAACTAACTGGATTTGCAGGGTCTGAATCAGAAGTAGTACTCTTCCCTAAAGAACACAAAACAACAAAAATGAAAATTCATTCCATTGTAATAATTATTTGGATTTATTAAAAAAGTAATTATTAAAATTCCATTTAATTGAGTATTAGGAAATCCTATTAGCAAGAGTGTCAGTTCTAAATTCCAGACCAAGTCTGTAAAGCAGCATTTCCCTGGCCAGTCCTTTTCTATGCCTTTCTAGGGAAGAGATGAGAGGCATTACAGAGACTCTTAGGCAGAGATTGGAAGTGTGAAACTAGAATGGTCCCCGGGACTTTTTTTTTTTTCTTTTTTTGTCTTCAGCTAACACAGAAGAGATGACTTATTGTGCATGCTTTACACTCAGCCAAAGTGAGAACAGAAGTAGTCCAGAATGCCACACGCCCAGGGCAAAAAACCAGGGGACTGCTTAGTTTGAACCAGGTGGATTTCTCTTTCAGGTGGTCTTGGCGATCAGATGGCAATGAAGCTCCAATTCATTGAGACATTCTAGACAGCATGCAGCCCAAAACTTGCACCAGTGTTGTCAGCCTCCAGCATTCTTTATTTCTGTTCTCCATGGGTATACGAGCTATTTTACTTAGACCTCTGTCTCATCTTTCTTTTTTTATGCTTCAGTCTGCACATTTGCTTCTTCCTCCACTTGGCTCTCATGGCACAGAGGTTTCTAAGAAGATGGCATTAAAGTCAGGACTTCTTCACTGTATTAAATCAGTCTTCCTTGTATCCCAATAGATAATTCTATTGAGAATAAAAATGTCTTAAGATATGTTTGCTTCTCTAGTATTTGCTGCTGTGTGTCAAATCTTTGTCGAATGTTTGCAAAATCTTCCATTCTTCCAGCTAGAGGAATTAAGAACTATGGGATGGTACAATTAGTATTGGCGGCCACCCCATGGCTCCCCACCTGCTCCTTTCTATGGCCTGATGCCTTATATTATTTGGCCCTTGCTGACCTGCCAATCTCATCTGCCACCTTCCCCTAGCCTAGTCTACTCTGATCAGTGACATCCTTATTGTCCCTTGTACAAAGCTCATTCATTGCCACCTTTGTCCTCACAGAGCCTTGCAGGTCCCCCATATTTTCAGTTTCCTTACCCTCAATTTAGGACACTGTTCCAATTCACCTCCTTAAGGAATGCCCTGACTATGCTAAAATACCTTGTCTCCACCTCCCCACACTCTCTGTTCATCTGTCCTGCTGTTTTCTTTCACAATTAACTCTACCTGAAATGATATTATTGATGCAAGTGTTCATTTTCCATCTGCTCTATCAGAATGTAAGCATCCTGAGAGGCCAGTGCAATTTTGTTCTCTTTTGTTTCCTTACCTCTGAGAATTATGCTTGCAAATCATAAATAATTGATAGCAATCTTAGAGCAAAAAGAATGAATGATAGCAACCTTTGATTCCTATGGTCAAATAGCGTAATTTTAAACAATTTTTTAATGGAGGTAATCATAGGGCTACTTGGGCTGGGTCTGGTGGCACACACCTATAATCTCAGTACTCTGGGAAGTTGAAGCAAGAGGATCCAAGTTTGAACACAGCCTGGGCAACTCAGCAAGACCCTGTCTCAGAATACAAAATGGGCTAAGGGTGTAATTGTTCATGGAGAACTATGTTTTATCTGCAGTAGTGCATTAAAAAAAAATGTATCTGGGCACATAGGGACATTTGGAGAATTACCTGGGGGCAGGGCCAGCATGGCATGTGGTGCCAGGCATTGAACTCCAGCCCCTGCGCTTGCCTAAGCAGGCACTTAAGTCTGCTGAGCTATCTCACCAGCCTTCACTTTGAATGATTTGATGGTATGTGACCTAACGAATTTACAAGAGAAGCAATAATCTCATTAGTGGAACTGAATTTTGGAAAGATCACATCAAACAGCATAAATTTATTTAGATCCTTCACCTAGGATTTTTCTTTTCACATTAAAGCTTAATTTTGTATCTATAAATGTTGGTTTGTGGTTTCATTTCTCTTTTGTCCTTCCAGAAGGAAAGCAAGG
The DNA here is from genome assembly GCF_000260255.1 of Octodon degus. Taxonomy (NCBI): domain Eukaryota; kingdom Metazoa; phylum Chordata; class Mammalia; order Rodentia; family Octodontidae; genus Octodon; species Octodon degus. Next base: position 584,325 of record NW_004524915.1, read on the forward strand.
CTATTAGTCTGTGCTGGCTCAGTTGTTATCCTCTTAGTAGACAGCACAACAGCAGCCTGGAAGCAGCCAGTAGCTAAACTTCATGAAGGTCAGCAGAAGTGGCAGGAAAATATGGTTACCAGGTCTTAAGTGTGAAGATGACTCAAAGATAAGATACACTGGATGGGTTTTCCACCTATATCCTGACTTTGGGAAGCTGTGGTATAAAATGAAAAGTCCCTGGGAACTAGAAGGACCATTATAGAAACTACAAATAAACAACATAGTCCTAATCAGAATACCCTACTGGAGAAATGGTGTTTTGCATTATGGAAATACATAATTAATGAACTGTACTGAAATGGCCTAATAGCATGGTTATTTTATTTCTAGAGGACTGCCTAATAGGTTTGTAGACACAAACCCAAGGTTACATACCAGCTATGCAAACAGATTTGCCAATCACAACAGAATTTTCATTGACATATAGGACTTAAGATCCTGTTCCACACCATCTGTAGCTGTTATCTGAGATCATTTGGGATACTACTGGTGCCCAGCACATCTCAATACTTTTTCTCCCAAAGAGACTGTTTTTAGAAAATATATCCCTGGTTCATCATTCCAATCTTCTACTATATTCAGCAATGTAATGCCTGATTGCTTCAAAATCCCTTAAGTGTTTCTGTTGCTAACGCTCTGGGTGGTCTACATTAGATTACAGATAACACTTCTCTGTGTGGTCACACTATATTTTATTCTGAATCCTATTACAGGTCAGCTAGGCTGCTGGTGAGGTGGTTTTAAACTCAGTTGTTATTTTCAATAGGGCATACTGGCCTCTATGATATGGTTGCAAAACTCCACGTTGGTTCTTTGTGACAGGGCAAGATGGACTGAGAGACTAATTTCCTGTTTACCATGCTTGGAGCTCAGACATATCTGGAAAAGCATAACAAATGGGGTAGCAGACAATTGGTCTATCTTGTGTGAAGTACTAAGGAGACTCTTGGGAGAAAATTCAACCAGGGTCACGTGAGCTTTTCTTCAGAAAATCTTAGTTCTCGGAGTCATGAGATAGCTTGAACATCGTATCTTCATTTAGATTTATTCTGGCACAGACCGGTTAATTCATTGTAACTCCTACAGAGATGGACTGTAATTAACGTTAACAACTGTTCTTTCTACAAACTTGGGCCCACCCATCACTGCTTTATGTACTTCAGTAGAAAGTAACATGCAGGTACAAGAAAGTTGATCTCCATTTGGCCTGTGTTCTCCATTTCACCACCTGTGATGGTTATTTTGTGCTAACTTCACTAGGTCACGTCAGGGTAAATGTTATTTCTGATGTGTCTATGAGAATATTTTGGGAAGAGATTAGCCTTTAAATTGGTATACTGAGTAAAGTACATGACCCTTCTCAACATGGGTGAGCTTCATCTAATTTGTCAAAGCCTGGATAAAAAGCTATAGGCAGAATTTTTTTTTTGCTCCAAATGCCTTCAGGGCAGGTTTGGCTGGCTTGAGTTGTGGGGATCGAACCACAGCCACCTGAGCCTGACAGCTTTGGGGAAGCAGCCACTTAAAGAACTGAGCAAGGGCCAGGGCCCCATAAAAAGCTATAGGAAACAACCTGGTGGCATATGCCTGTAATCCCAGCATTTGGGAAAGCTGAGGCAGGAGGATTGCCACGAGTTTGAGGCTAGCTGACTACACAAGTTCAGGGCTAGAATGAGCTACATGACAAGACCTTGTCTTAAAAAAAAAAAAAAAAAAAAAAAAAAAGTCACAGGGTGAATTTTCTGATTACTTGAGCTGGAACACTAATATTCTGCTCATGGTACTCCTGGTTCTCAGGCCTTCAGAATAAGATGGAATCTATACTATTGGCTCTCTTGCTTTCATGTCTTTGAACTACACTGATGATTCTTCTGGGTCCTGTTTAAACTGGACATCAAGGGACTTCTTAGCTCCATGATCACGAGGATACCTTATGTACATGCATGTGCACCCACCAGACTGGTTCCTGAAGGCCTCCACTGGTGCTGCAGGCAACAGCAGCTGTAAGGGTGCCTGATCCAGATGGCAGAGTGGCTGCGGAGACAGGAAGACTTATTACATCCAAGAGCAACGGTGGGACCTGTTGTGTGATGGAACACCCAGCACACCCAGCCGCAAAGGGCTATGTGGTCACCAGGGCAGCAGCATCCAAAGGAAATAAAAGGGATTCAGCAGGGAAAAAAAAAAAAAGAGAGCGCAGATGCCACGTGGTAGTTCACCAGGCAGCCAGCTGGACTTGTAGGAGCCTAAGAAACTAAAAGCATTCTCAACACTGACTTTTGTTAACACTGCATGAGCAGATAGAGCCAAAACGCCAGTAGTGTTTCAGTCTCCTGACTCTAGTTCTATTGATTAGCAGATGTTTACTGGCCACAGTATTTTTATTCTGAGCTCTGTTCAAGATATGCTGTGTGTTATCTCACATAATCACCCCATCTTACAGCTAATTAAGGCATGGACCTATCCTGACTCCAAGCCTCCTGACCATTTTCACTCGGAGTTATGTCAAAACCCATGGCCAAGTATGACTCCATTTGTTCTTTCCTTCAACTCCTACCCTTCTTGTGCTCCTTATTTTAGGGCATGCTATCACCTCCTAACTCTCTAAGCCAGAAACAAAGTATCCTACATTCTTCCCTTTCATTCCTTGCCCCATCAAATTGTCAGATGTTTGCTATTCTGAATGTCTGTGCTGCCCGAAAATTCACGTTAAAATCCTGAGGGCTGGCCACATAGCTCTGCAGATTAAAGCACCTGCAACCAGGCACAGGGGCTAGGGGTTCGATCCCCAGGCCTGCCATGCCGGTGCTGAACCTGGGGCATACTGAGACGGCAATTGAGACTGGGCATGGTGGTGTGCACCTGTCAATCCCAGCACTTGGGAGGCTGTAAACAGGTGGATCACTACAAGTCAACAGGGCAATCACTACAAGTCCAATCTAGTAGTGAGACCCTTCCCCTCTCTCTCTCTCTCTCTCTCTCTCTCTCTCACACACACACACACACACACACACACACACACAAATCCTAACCTGAGGTGACTATATTAGGAAGTGGGGGCTTTTGAGGCTGACTAGGTTGTAAGGGTAGAATGTTCATGAGTGAGATTTGTGCCATAAACAAGGCAGACCCTTTGTCCTTTTAGCCATGAGGACAAGGGAAAAGACAGCTAGCTAGGAAACAAGCTCTTAGCAGACACCAAATCTCTCAATGATTTAACCTCAGGCTTTGTCTTCCACAACTGTGAGAAATAATTTTTTTGTTTATGAACTGCCTAATAGATGATACTGTATAGCAATCTAAGTGGGTGAAGACATTGCAATTTTTATGTCCATTTTCATAAATTTCTACTTTCCAGTTCTCAGTGTGTAGCCTTTCTCTAGACTACCGTTTTCCTCTGGGAGCAGTGTATCTAGTCTGTCTAAAGGATTCTTCCTCCCATCCATTCTCCATGAAACAGAGACTAATATCTGAAATGCAAATATTCTCTATCTGCTTAAAACATCATAGTCTCTCATTGCATTGTAGATGAAATCCAAGCTCTTTAAAATAGCCTCTAGGGCCCTGGGATTCAACCATTACTATCCTGTTCATTCTCTAGCATAAAAGAAATGTTCACAGGTTCTCGTATAAGTGATACTGGTCCTCAGCTTGGGTTTTTTTCCTGTCACCTCATCTATGTGGAGTAGGTTCTCATGAAGCCAGCCCCCTTTACCTGCTCAGCTCATTGGTATCCACACATGCTTCATGACTTGGTCCTCACACCCACAGGCTTTAGACTCAGGATTCTTCTAATGAGCATCTGTGCATCAATTCTGAGAACTGTCATCTGTACTTCTCCACAGATTTTCCACGATTCTCAACATTCCTTCTAGAACCCCTGCTAGATGTATCTCTGCACTGCCAACTTAGTGCAAATTCTCTGTCTTACTTTGTGTTACATTCTGTACTTTTTCAATTCTAAAAAATCACCTTTTCAGCTATGTCCAAGCTGGTGGCGAAATTTTTCCCCCCCCCCCCCCCCCGTGGTTTGGCTCTTTAGAACTCTAATCGGTCTATTTTTCAGTGTTCCAGTTCTTACAATTTCCAGGCTTTTATAAGCTTCGGTCATTTTAAGTATATGTATTACAGTAGTCTTTGTCATTGTACGATTATCCCAGATTCCTGGACATGTTAAATTTTTTATTTATGTCTACTGTCACTCTTTCACTTTTATTTGGCATATAATTTTTAGAGCACTGGCTGTCTTACGGCTGTTGGCTGTACTTTTGTTGTGGAATTATTGTTAAGAATGCTTTTGTCTGGCCACTTCCTGCATTTCACCAGACCAGAACTAATTTGTAGTTTTGGGCATGGAAAATTCCACACCATACATGCTGTCTGGAAGCTGAAATAGCACAAAGCATAAACCTTCACTTTCTTGCAGGGAATTTTGTCTTCTGCCCATAACACAGGTAAAGAAGCATGTATCTTCTCCAAGTTTTCAGAGTGTAGAGAAAAGGTACTATTCCACTACACTGAACAGGCAACTTACCAGTCTTCCCTTTATCCACTGTCTCAGCTCCAGCTTCTTGTCTTCCCAGGACCAAGGTCATATCTCTTCCCAGCCTGCAGGCTTCCTGCTTTACATTTCCCCATGGCTTCTAACTCACTTATGTACTGAAACCTTATTTGCCTCTTGTGTTTATAGTTGAGGGTCCACTAATTTAGTACACTATTATTTGAAAACACTTTATAAAGACTTTCTCTTACAATGCTAACAATCATATGACACTAAAGGCTACTTTTAGTAAGTGGCAGAACCAACAGTCAAAATCAGATTTGTCTGATCCCAAAGTATTATCATTTGGTTAAATAGTATTTACAAAAAAAAAAAAAAAAAAAAAAAAAAAGATTTTTAAGGTGGCACTAACTAGTAGTAACTAAGAGTTCTACATTCACTAATTTTTTGCTAGTAGTTTTTAAAGGCATACATTATCTTAATTAGTATGTACGTCTCACTACCAGCAAGGCTAAACATTTATTCACTGTCACTTCTACCTCCTATTACTTTTCCTGGAGTAGAATCCACAGGAGGCAGGACAACCAGACACCTAAGGCAGAGTGCAGATCACAGATGAAATCTACCACAAATCAGGGCCCACTTGGAAAATAAGTAGGTGTTTATTATCTGGGATCAATAAAGGAAAAAGCAAACTTACTAAAATATTTCTTTATTTAAGTAAGGTCAATGTTATTTTTTGAATTCCAGCTAGCATCAAATAACAATCAGAAAAAAAACCTGACAAAATATTACCCAATTGAAATTGACAATCAATAGAAAACTTTTTAAAATTTTAAGTAATATCAGAAAAGAAATATATCAAGCAGGCAACATATGAATCCAAAAAGTGGCAAGAGCTGATTTTTCACTAGATCTTATAAAGAAAAAATGCCCAATATAATAATTTGTTCACTATCTCCCCTCAATAATGACATGAAAAGGAAAAGATAATCACATCTTAATATTCACAATTTTTACTTATGTTCTTCACAAAGATTATAACTTTGCAAAGCAGCAATCCTTTATTCAAGTAATTTGTTTCCCCAAGTTATCAAAAAAGTACAGCTGTCTGAGATAAATTGTCACCACAACCATAATCAGGAAAGCACAGCACATTAGCAGGTAGGCTTCACGGTGGGACACCTCATGGCCTGACCATGATCCAAGGATGATTTTGTTAGGCTTAAAAGCTAGCAAACGTACCAAGAGCTAAAAGCAACAACCTGGATTTAGTTAACAGTTGAGAAGGAATCAAGAGTTCTAATTAAGAGGAACAGTACATAAATGGTGAGTATAAAAGAATCAGTGCACATTTGCTAATTTCATTGATAATAAAAATATTACACTATGTTCTTAGCTTTAAAGCCAACAATATTTCTGGGTTTCGTTTGTGTTTCTTTTTCATCCCTGACCTTGGTGGTTCTCAGTCTCTAGTATGCTCTGAGACCTTGGTGGTACTGCTGAACACTGATGCCCTGAAGCCCTGCCATAGTTTTGATGCAAGGGGCTTACAGGGGGCCCAGGACTCTGTATTCTGAACAAGCATCCCATGCCTCAGACGGTCCACAGATCATACTTTGAGAAAACTGATATGTCTTTACTATATAACAAACGTATTGGCTATTCTGTGACTTTAAAGTTTCAAGCTGGATAAATATTCAAATAATTAGAATACAAAATAGGTACATAGTGTTAGTCATTATGTAATTGCATTCTCTTCTTTAAAGCGGCATCATAAACACAATGACTTATATCGAAAATTTAAAATAAATGTTTAGTCCAAGGCACCTGTAAAATACTTGCTGGTGTGAAAGAAGTGAGGAAATTCAATTATACAAGAGTAGAGAAGTGAAAGAATTCTGGCAGTGACATATTTTTCCACTGAAACAAGCTATTCAGTTAATGATTTTGAGGAAAACAACTAATTTCAAATAAAATTAAACATTCTGAATAAACTATTTCACTGAGCGATTTTAAACAAATTAAATTCATTAGTAAAAAAAAAAAGATAAAGATTCATGTTCATGATTTTTCATAATAGCCATCTCCACTTGTCTTAGGAATGATCAGAATAATTGATTCCCCTTGCATTTTAGCCTGAAAAATGTACACTGCATAGGTCTGGTACTCCTTTACTGTTCAGCCACGAGTGGCCATGGACTTTATAATACTGGATTTGGCAGCCTTTTATCTCAAGAGGATTTCCCAAGTGTCATAGTCTATAACTTAAAACATTCTTCTGCAGTTATTAATATTTTTCATGGAACATGAGTAAATTCTGTGATGATGATGTCTCTGAAACATGAATTTCAAAATGTTAACACTACAAAGGAGAAGTGTGAAAGGAGCATTTTATATGCTGAAGTGACTTATTAGTGTATTCTCTCTCAGAGTTCTACGGTAAAAATATAAAAAGCAACATGAGAGTGCACACACAATTTTCATTAGTAATGCCATATGCAAAATTCTTCATCAGATTTTAGGTCACTAGCCCAATTTGTAAATGACATTTGATGTAAAATTAGGAATGCTTGGAAGAATTCAACAGTACTTTTTTGAAACAGTATTATTCTGGGTAATATGACAAATGAAAGACAAGCCAGGAAACGTACATCTATAGAAGCTGTGAGAACAAAAATTAAACTACTTTAAAATGTCATTTATACATGGTTTCTCTAATACCTAGAACTATGTACAAAGACTATAAAATTTTCTTTCCACCTTTACCATTTCATGGTTAAGGGTACTAACAAGTGCTTCACAGCATTCTTAGTTCCAATATTAAAAGGAAGAAGTCAGAAGTATATATGCTATTTTTAAAATTTTCCCTCCAAAAATCTGAAAACTGCTACTTAAACAAGCTCCTTGATTTAAAAGGGTACACAACTAGTTAAAAACCCTTCATTACATGGAACAATATAAATCAGAATGAATGTAGTGGGTAGGTTTTGTGAATTTGAAGTTATCTTCAGGACACAAAATCTGAGCTGAATTACATGTTGGACAAAATGGGAGAGATAAAGTCCTTAAACTAAAAATATTAATAGAAAAATATTTTCACAATATTACCTGACACCAAATTGGAACAAAGACAATAAAAATATGGGCCACCATGAAATACATATATTGCCAGGCAAAGTACCTGATTTTTATGCAAAAAGCAGCTCTTAATTTTCCCCCAAATTTCTTTAAATGTGAAATACAGCATTTCATTAAATATTCTGAAGCCTATTATTTACATCCTAAAGCTCTCAGACAAAATATTCTTTGATTCCAGAGGGAGATGTTTTAAGACCAAAGGACTGCAGGACTGGTCTTACAGTAGGAACCTCTGACCCCTAAAGAGAGACTCTGGTTATGAAATACATGTAACAGGGAGCTCATAATTTGACCTCATATACTGGGAAGCATGAAAGCAAAAGTGTTTATTTTAAATAAAAAAATCTGGGCCAGGGAGATAGCTCAGTAGAATATGCGCTTGCCTGGCAAGTGCAAGGTCCTGAGTTCAATCCCCGGTACTGCAATAAACAAACAAACAAAAAAACTCCAGAAATCTCTAATACAGGAGACTTAGGGTAACACTCACATCTAGGGGGTGTCCCTTGTTTTCTATTATGTAAGATTTTACTTCTTAATATTCTGTTTAGTGATTGCAATCTATGGACTGAAATTTAAACAGGTTTATGTGCTATCAACAAATTTACATGTTGTTTTCCTTTTTTTTAATGTTTATTCTTCCTGAAAGTCAACATTTCAACAGTTTTTATACAAAATTAATAATTTAGACTATGAAGCAATTTAAATACTTAAATTCCCTCAAAAAGCATTTTGTACATACATACATGATTGACACATATGAAAGTGGTGGTCAAAAGAATTTCTTGGCAGCTGCTTCCTGTTGAGTCCTAAAACGAGAAAAATTGAAAGTTCGATTTTTTACTTAGCTTTATTAAAAAAAAAAAAAAGATTGCTTAACATTAAAATATCAAAGCCAAAAAAGAAATATCAAAGCCTTTTGAAATATTACTAAGGTAAGTATATATTCTACACATGAACTCTCAGAATGAACTGAAATAGACTGTAAAACTAATTTCATAGGTATTAGAAGTTCTACTGTGATCATACACTACTTGACAGACTATTTCAAACTGAATGAAGAAAAAATACGATGAATTTCATCAAAAGACTTACCTATACATGATATAACCAATGAATAACACTGTTTGTACCACTACAAATATAACAAAGTGTATCGTAGACAAACATGATGGAAATGGTGGTAGTTCTGGGCATTTCAGTTTTTCATTGGATGGCTACAAGGCAAAAGAACACTGTATTATAATCATTCAAATCAGTAGTTTGGAAAAAAAGACATATATATATATATATATATATGAAACTTTATAAAAATCATGATTTACTATACAAGCAGGTACTTCCATTTATGTTCTTGAAAATATTTTCGATTTCATCTTTCACATTTTTTTGGCTGGCTCGGGCTGCCTTAAGGATGGGTCTCGTGCAGCATGGAGTTGGGGATTAAACTGTGGTCCCTTATGCCTGTCTTGAGATTGCCCAAGCAGGTGCTTTTTTTGCATTTTAGAGAAGGTTCTACAGGGTGTTCAGGGTTTCACTGTGTAAATTGGACTCATAGTGATCCGCCTGTTTACAGCCTCCCAAGAGCTGGGAATACAGGCGCGTGCCACAACACCCAGTCTCAATAGCTGTCTCAGCGGGTCCCAGGGATGGGGCTGGCAGGCAGGCCTAGGGATTGAACCCCTGGCCCCTGTGCCTGCTTGCAGGTGCTTTAATCTGCTGAGCTAATCTTTTACATTTTTAACTTAAAAACTTTTTTTTTTAAAGAGTAGCTGAGGGTCTGGGAGATGGCTCAGTAGAATAAGCACTTGCCTGGCAAGCACAAAGGCCTGAGTTCAATCCCCAGTTCCACAAAACAAACAAACAAACAAACAAACAAAAAAAAAAAAACAGTAGTTGACATGGAAAGTCTTTCTCTTTGTCCTTCTCCAGTCACTAGGTTACTGTTATCTGGTTCCTATCTTCCTTATCAATCATAATTTTAATGTCTTTGATGATTCTAGACTTTAGGGTTATCATAGATCATCCCCCCCCCGCCCCCTGTACATTTTCTGTTTATACTTCCTGTACTGCTGTATTCCCAGTGCCAAAAGTATTCCAGGTAAGTTACCTTGCAATGAATTATTTGATAAAATAAGGCTTTTTCTAAGTCTCTATCCTCTCTAATCTAACAGCATTCAACAGTACTGCCTAGTGTTCTCAAAAATGCTTCCCTTCCTATTTCCATAAGTATTCCTTTTAGCTTATGTAGCTAATTAAATATAAGGCAAAAAGATTTCAAGGTATACAGAAATAAGGTCTTTAAGATTGGTTGTTCTTAATATGGTTACATCTATCTAGGCAAAGTTCTTTTATATATATGTAATGTATTTGTCAAAGCATCAAGTTGGCCACTGAACCAATGGCAAAACTGGAGAAAAATAATCTCAAACAAAACTGAGATAATAATATTTTAGAAGCTGGGCATGGTGGGACATGCCTGTAATCCTAGTACTTGAGAGACTGAGGCAGGTGGGTTACCATGAGTTTGAGCCAGCCTGAAGTACACAGTGAGACTCTGTCTCAAAAAGACAAAAAACCCAAAAAACAAAAAAACCAAAACCTTTAGAAATGTCATAGTAAGAAAACTATTGAGACAGCCATGTTTGAAAAAAGGGGGGGGGCGGGGAGATGGCTCAGTAGAATAAGCGCTTGCCCCTAGTACAAGAGCCTGAGTTCAATCCCTGGTTCTGCCAAACAAACAAACAAACAAAAAAGAATAGAAATATAGTTTTAAAAGGCAATGTGTAACACCCACAGCCTAACGAGAACATCACAAAGAGAAAACTATTCTCTAAACTGATAAAACTATGAGACATCTACTTTAACCAATCTTCAAACTTTAACACAAGAACACAAAAATAATGAGAAAACAAGGCATAAAATACCACCAAAAGTTCATAATCTCCCCCCAATTTTTTTTTTTTTTTTTTTTGGTACTGGGAATCAAACTCAGCACCTCGTGCTTGGCAGGCAGGCACTGTACTGCTGAGCTATATTCACAGTCCTACTTCCCCAAAACTGATTCCATAGATCTTTCAAAAAATTAAAAAAGAAGTAATGGTTAAGACAATACATGACATCAAGAAGACACAAATAAACAGCTGAATAAGTTAGTAAAATGATCAATGTGCTTAAAGAAGATACAAACAGTTGAGTAAATTAAGGAGAAAATAATACGCAACATGAAAGACCACTCTGGTAAAGAAATAATGGATTCTAAGACTGGGTGTGGTGGCACACACCTGTAATCCCAGCCATTGGGAAGGTAAAAACAGGATGATCACTGAGTCCAACGTGTGTAGTGAGACCCTGTACTAAATACATAAAAAAAGAAATAATGGATTCTGAAAAATAATCAAATAGAAACCATTCTCAGTCATATAAAAAACCCAACTGAAGAAATATATATAATGAATCAGCAGAAAGAGTACTGGAACTTGGAGATAAAGGTAGACAATATTAGAACATTCAGTCAACGGTAATGGAAAAAAGAATGAGAACAAAAAGACCCATGAGCTCGTAGACAATTTTAAGAGTACAAATTTAAGAATAATTGGTCTTCAAAATTAGAGAAAAAGGAGGGCCGCAAAGAAAGCCAACATTTTGGCCTTAGCCTTCCAAGGTCAATTAAGACTCAGGACATATGAGAACTTGTACTGTAACATCATGTAACTTGGCAGTGTCCCAAATTTTCTGATCAAGGAGATTATGGGGCCAAAGAGGAAAGTGATCAATGATGTAGAGTGTGCCTAAGGAGAGTCACATGGAGAGAAAACATTCTCTCAGGCTTTCACAGAGAGCACATTGGCCAAGCAATGGCTGTGACACATCCACATGGCTGACACTGACAGAGGTTCTACAATCTGAAGTACAGGATCTCAGGATAAACCCTGAGGGGATTTCACTGATCTTATCAGACCTAAAAGCTACAACTCTTGTTGTATAGGTCCTGCTTTACCTTGATCTTGACCATCCAGCAGAAAAGTATAAAAAAGAAATATAAGAAGTAAAGCCATGCTGTTATGTTGAGCTGTGGGGGACTCAGGTCAACAATTTCTGACATTGCCAGTCAAGCGGAAGACCCAATACTATTATGGGCTACTGAACTCTTTTAGAATATTTTGCTGAGTTTACACACCTATAATATTTAAGAGATAGAACTTAACAAAAAAAGGGGATACAGATGAATGTCCATTTTGTATCTGTGTATTCAAAGTGGTTAGGATAGATATACAGTTATATTCTCTTAATGAATAGAGATTTTTTCTAATGGTGTTTGTAAATAGGATATCAAGTCTGCATCTTAACCACTAGGAAAAATGTATGCAATGTGTTAATTATTGAAACTGTCCTACCAATTTGATTTGCAACTGTCTCATTGCTATTTGTTTCTCAATAAAATTATGAAAAAAAAAAGAATGATTGGTCTTGATGAGTGTATGGAAGTACTGGCAAATGGCACAGAAAACATTGAAACCATAGCAAAATAAGCTTCAAAGTCTGGGCGATGAGATGAATACCCAATACTGGAGACATCTGTGATTCTCAAATAGTTATGGCCAGAAAAGAACATCTCCGTGCATAACACAGACAAACTGCCAAAAAATTCAGAACAAAATATTAAAAGCTGATAGAACTACAAAATCACTTAAAACCCATCAGAAAAACAACAGATTTTTAATTAGAAACCCTACAGGTCAAGAGGGCCTAGAATGATCTATTTTGAACTGTTACAATAACTGCCAATCTACTATATCTTACAAGACTATCCTTCAAAAACCAAAGGATAAATGAATACTTTCTAAGATAAGGGTAAACTGAAGAAGCTAATGACTACTAAGTCAGCAATGCAGGAAGAACTTAAGTGAATTCTAAACACAGAGGAAGAGGACAATCACATCCATGAGATCAAGGCACAGAATAAGTCTCAATGGGAGAATATATATAAATAAATGAAACTAGGGAACGAATCAAGCACTAGAACAACAACAACAAAAACATGACTAGAATAAATACCTACCTTTTAATTGATTCTCCAATAAAAGACATGACTGAATCAAAAGATGTGACACAACTCTATACTTCTTACAAAAAAACCCCCCAAAACAAACAAACAAAAAAACTAAAAACACTTCCTCTGCAAAGACCTACATTCTGAAAGTGAAAGGATGAAAAATGATACTCCAAGGAATTGGAGCCCAAAAGTTAGCAATAGTAGCTTACTTATATCTGACAAAGCAGATGTCAAACTGAAATCATAAAAAAAAAAAAAAAAAAAAGATGGCCGTTACATATTGGTAAAGGGACAATTTACCAAGAAGAGTAACGATTGTAAATATATATGTGTCAAACATTACTGCACCCAATTTCATAAACATTACTTAATATTATGGATCAGAAAGATCCCAACACAATAACAGTGAATGAGTTCAACACACCAGTCTCAGAATCAGACCTACCAGACACCTGCCCCTGCAAATAATCAATAAAGAAACAACAAAGTCAAATTACATTGTTGAACAAATGGACCACACACTTCTACAGAGTACTTGATCTAAGAAGAACAGAAAACACAATTTTTTCAGCAGCCCATGGAACTTCTTCCAAAATAGGACATATATTAGGTCATAAATGTTTAAAAGAAATCCTGAAATAATCTCATGCATCCTATCAGATCACAATGAACGAAAAACTAAAACAGAAGAAACTGAAAACTAGGCAAACCTACGGAGCTTAAATAATAATTTTTGAATGATTAAAAGGCCATTAAAGATACCGAAGAAGAAACTTTAAAATTCCTAGAATCAAGTGATAATGGGCTTTCATGTACTAAAAAATTTTTTTCAAAAAATTTAAAAAGACAGAAATACAATAGTAGAATCTGTACGACACAAAGAAAGCAGCCTTAAGAGAGAAATGGATAGCTGTGAAAGCCTGTATCAGAAAAAAAAGCAGTTCCAAATAACTTAATGATACATCCTAAGGACCTAGAAAAAACAAGAACAAAAAAGAACAAACCAAACCCAAGTAGAGAAGGAAGAATAATAAAGATCAGAGCAGAAACAGATGAAGTAGAGACTACAAAGACAAGAAAAAGGATCTGTGAATCAAAGAGCTTGTTCTTTGACAAAGTAAATGAATTTGTTAAGCCCTTAGCCAAACTTGCCAAAAAATGAGAGTAGATCCAAACTGATAAAATTATAGATAAAAAAGGCGAGACCACAAAAAATATATATCCCCCAAATTGGAGAATCTAAAAGAAATTATAAATTCTTAGACACATATGACCCTCAAAATTGAATAAGAATTATAAACAAATCAATAAGCAATAAGACTGAAGCAATATAACCCTCCTAAATGAAGAAAGGCCCTTTTCTGAGAAAAAGACATTTATTTATTTATTTATTTATTTATTTATTTATGGAACCGGGTTTGAACTCAGGCCCTTGTGCTTGCCAGGGAAGCACTTATTCCACTGAGCCATCACCCCGGCCCGAGAAAAAGACTTTTAAAAAGAACTAACAGCGATGTTTCTCACTCTTTTCCAGGAAATAGAAGGGGAAGGAATGCTTCCAAATTCTTCTATGAAGCCTAATTACTCTGACAGCAAACCAGTAAAAAACCTCACAGAAACTGTAGACCAATATCCTCGATGAACACAATGAATTCAATACAATTCTTGCAAAGAGAATTCAGCAACACATTAAAAAGATCATATAGCATGACCAAGTTTGTTTCATCCCAATGTACAGATAATGTTAAAGAAAAAAAAGGCACACAAAAACAAAAGCCCCATGATTATCTCAACAGTTGCAGAAAAATGCTTCAGCAAAATTCAACGTTCTTTCACATTAAAAACCCTGGAGAAAATACTATACAGGGATCTTTCCTTCAATTGACAAAAGCTGTATGTACATAAAAGCCTACAAACAATATCATCTATTGACAGGGAATCATTGAAAGCATTCCTTTAAAATGTGGAGTGAGACAAGGGTGTCCCCTCTTGCCATTTCTGTTCAATACAGTGCTTAAAAATTTAGTGTAATTAGGCAAAATAAATAAATAAATGAAAATAAAAGGAATACAAACAGGAAAAAAAGAAGTCAAATTAACCTTATTTGCAAGCAATATAATCCTTTTCATAGAAGACTTTAAAAACCTCACCCTGCCAAAAAACAAAACCTCACCCAGCTTTTCCAGTTTCCTCAGCACAAGGAATCATGAGCAGCAAAGTCTCCCGTGACACCTTGTACGAGGCAGAGCATGAGGTCCTCCACGGTACCAGCAAAAGCGCTGGAAGTTTTTAGAGACTGTGGAGTTGCAGACCAGCTTAAAGAATTATGACCCTCTGAAGAACACGTGCTTCTTGGGCAACATTAGGCTGAAGCCCACACCCACCCCAAGTTCTCTGTGTGTGTCCTGGGGGGCCAGCAGCACTGCAATGAGGCCAAGGCCATGGATATCCCCCACATGGACAATGAGGCACTGAAGAAGCTCAACAACAATAAGAAGCTGGTTAAAAAGCTGGCCAAGAAGTATGATGCCTTTCTGGCCTTGGAGTCTGTGATCAAGCAGATCCCACAAATCCTGGGACCCAGCCTCAATAAAGCTGGCAAGTTCCCTTCCCTGCTGACCCACAATGAAAACATGGTGGCCAAAGTTGATGAAGTGAAGTCCACGATCAAGTTCCAGATGAAGAAGGTCCTGTGTCTGGCTTTGGCTATTGGTCATATGAAGATGACAGATGACGAGCTTGTGTATATCATCCACCTGGCTGCCAACTTCCTGGTGTCACTGCTCAAGAAGAATTGACAGAAAATCCAGGCCCTATACATCAAGAGCACCATGGGCAAGCCCCAGCGCCTGTATTAGTGCACATTCTAATAAATGTTAGTGCCACCAAAAACAAAACAAAACAAAACCAAAAACAAAAAAACTTTACTCAGAAGATTCTGAAATCTGATAAATTCAGTAAAGTGGAAGGATATGAAAACAACCCACAAAAAGTACTAACTTTCCCATATACCAACAATAAACCTTCTGAGAAGGAAATCAGGAAGGCAGTATTCCATTTACAACAGCTATACCCACAGTTTAAAGGAGGAGGTTTTTTTGGCTCATGTTTCAGTCTACAGTCAACTGATTACAAGCCAATATGGCATGGCAGAGGCACATGGCAGACAGCTGAGGAGAGCTGCTCAGGCGCAGCAGACAAGAGATCAGGGGAGGAGTGGAAGGGCGATAAACGCTTCCAGGCCACACCTGAGGGACCTACCTTTTCCAGTCAGAGCCTACCTCCTTACAGCACATCAGCTATAGATTCTGATACACCAATCACCTTCTACAAGCCTCTCCTATGAGCTCATGAGACTTTTGGCAGACATCTAGATAAAAACCATAATACTAGGCATCAACCTAACCAAGGTGAAAGACATCTAAATGAAAATTGTAGAATACTGAACAAAGTAACTGAAGATACCAGAAAATGGAAAGACGTGCTTATTTATGAATTGGCAGGACCAATATTGTCAAAATGGCCATATTACCAGAAATGACTGACAGATTCAATGCAGTCCCCAGTATAATACTAAGAACATTCTCATAAACTAGGAAAAATAATCCTAAATATTTATAAAAGCACACAAGACCTAGAATAGCCAAAGCAATCCTGAGTAAAAGCAACAAAACTAAAGGTGTCATATTATCTGTCACAGTAACAGAAACAACAGTACTGGCATAAAAATAGACATACAGACCAATGGAACAGAAAATGCAAGAACAAGTCCATGCAGTTATAATCGTCTGCTTTTAACAAGGGGGACAGAAAGATATACTAGAGAAAAGATAGTGGTTTCAAGAAATGGTGCTGGGAAAACTAGACAACCACATGGAAAACACTGAAACTAGATCCTGTCTCTTACCCTGCACTAACATCTGATCAAAATGAATTAAAGACCTCAATGTCAGACTTAAAACTTTTCAAATACTGGGACAAAACATAGAAGCACAAACACTGCCATAGGCAGAGACAAAGACTTCCTGAATAGGACCACAATCTTACAGGAAATAAATAAAGAACAAATCAGTATATATCAAATTCAAATGAGACTCTACTTACTTTGTATAGCAAAGTAACAATCAACAGAGGAACAGAAAACCTAGAGAACTGAAGATAATCTTTGCTAGCTACTCTTCTAATTGAAGATTAATATCCAGACTACACAAAAAAAAATTTAAAAACATGAAAAACATTAACAACAAAACAAACAGCCCAATCAATCAGTGAGCAAGCAGGGCCAGGTGTAGTAGAGCACATCTGCAATCCTACTCAGGAGGCTGAGGCAGAGAATGGCTCCAAGTTCAAGGCCAGCCTGGGCTATAAGGAAAACAGGGGTGGGGAACACACAAGATGTACACATAAACTGAATAAAAAGTTCTTAAAAAGAGAAATACAAATGGCCAGTAAATGAAGAAATGTTCACCATCCTTAGCCAACAGGAAAATGCAAATCAAACTATGCTGAGATTCCATCCCTCTCCAGTCAAAATGGCTATTACAAAGAATAAAAAAACAATGAATGCTCATGATGATGCATGGCAAAAGAAACTCTTACGTCACTGGTGAGAATGTAAGCTAGGACAATCACTGTAAAAGTCTGAAGATCCCTCAAAAAACTAAAATAGACCATTTCATCTAGTGATTCCACATTTATAGTCTCAAAAGAATTAAAGACAGTATACAACTGGAATATATGCGTTCCTATATTTATAGTAGTGCAACTCACAACAGCTTAGCAGCGGGAACAGTCTAGATGGCCACAGATGGTTAAAGAATATGCAAGATTATGAAATCATGTCACTTGCAGGAAAACAGAACTGGAGACCATTATGTTAAACATGTTAAAACAAACCAATCTCAGAGTTTAAAATCACATGCTTTTTCTTAAGTGAGAAATCTCAAAAATAAATACAGTACAGGACAGCGAAGTTGAAGGCAGCTAGAGGATTAGGGAGAGGGAGAAGAAAAAGAAGAGGGTGTAATGGAGATGAAAATAGTCAAAATGCTACACCTATGTACCAATATACTATCACAAATATTACTATTCTATACTACCAATATGTAACAGTAAAATAATAAAAAATACAAAGGAATGGAGGCACAACTCAGTGGTATAGCACTCATGTGTTCAGGTGCCAACATTTCAATCAATCAATAAATAAATGGCGGGCTAGGGAGATAGTTCAGTAGAATAAGCAATTGCCTGCCAAGTGCAGGGTCCTGAGTTCAATCCTTGGTACAACAACAACAAAAAAAAATAAATAATAAAATATGCAAATAAATGGCAGTGTCCAAAAATATTAAGGAAAAAAAATTAGAAATTCATGAGTTACATTTTTTCCCTATTACTTACTAGTTCATGATCTTAAGAAAGTCGATTTATTATTAATATTAATCTAACAAATTTCCTAAAGAATATCAAAGGTTAAAAAAGGTTTTTAAGAACATAAGGCCTCATGTAAAATATAAAGGATCACTCAATAAATTTTGACAAAACAACTAGCATAACAAAACCACCCCCCAATCCAATGCAATCTAAACCAAACCAAACCAAGCACATAAAACTTGAATGATGGTCAGCAAAGCTAAAAAGACAGCAAGAAAGTATCAGATCAGAACCCTGGAGAAAAATATGCAAATAAAACACACTTCATAAAATCTGGATCAGAGAAAACATTAAAATGGGAATCAAGGGTTGACGAGAGCTCAGCAGACTAAAGAGCCTGCTTAGGCAAGCTTAGGTAAGCACAGGGACCACAATTCAATTCCTGTTCCCACATGCAGCACCAGCCCTGCCCGTTTTGACAAAAAAATAAAATAATAAAAAGGGAATCAAAATATTTTTATTGAATGATAATATAAATCCTCCATATAAAACTCCTACACCATGCTTCTTTGCCCCTTAGGGATTACTTGCCATGAGAACTGCTATTCCATCTTAAACAACTAGGAAACAAAAACATGTGCAACATATGGAACAATTCTATTACATTGAACATTAAAAATGAGCACTAGCAGTAACTAAAGTGTTAAAATTATTTACAGTACTGCACAACAAAGTCACATATGGGTTCTTCCTTTTCTAAATGCTATGATAACTGGAAAAGGAGGAGGAAATGAAGTTACCATATTTCGTTGCACTAAGTTATCTATGTCCCTCTTCACTATGTGCAGGTGCTCCTTGATATCCATGAAGTGCTGTGTTGTTTCATACACACCTCCTGCAGAGCCTGGGTGCTGTATCCCACTCACCAGTCTGATAGTTTCACTCATGGAATTTCTGAAACAGAAAATCCATTTATTTATTTGTTTGTTTATTTATTTATGGCAGAACCAGGGATTGAACTCAGACCCTAGCACTTGCTAGGGAAGTGCTTATTCCACTGAGCCATCTCCCCGGCCCCAAGAAAATCCCTTTTTATAACATCACTATAAAAGTTTTTTTCAGCCACATATTTCAAATAGTTATACCATTTTATGCCCAACATATAAGATCATTAAAAAAGTAAAGAACTATTTAAATATTTTTTCAAAATTGAAAAATAATTTGCAAAACTGCAATTTAACATAATGCTTTTATTTTTTATTAATGTCACCTAAAAGTAACCACATAATCTACTAAAATATGGCTATACTACTGTAATATGTATTAAAACCATCAATGTAAATGGATATTGAGTAACATAATGGATTGACACTTTTAATGAAATTACTAGAAGTTTTTCCAGGTATTCAATATGGTATAGTAAAGGATTAACTCAGCAGACATGGGTTGTCCAAACCCTGTGGATTCCAAAGGTTTTCAGGACTGGCCCTTGACTACAGTTTAGGCAAACACTGTGATTTGCTAAGATTTCTGTGTCTGTTTGCCTGGGGCCTTTTTGAGAGACTACTTCTTCAGACTGCAGACTGTACTTAAGGTCATTCTCAGTGTTGTGACTGACAGCTAAGAGGAACCTTAAACACCAAGACTTGGGTGAGTTTCCTTGGTACCTAGGACTCTGTGCATGCTGTAATATATTGTTGGGAAAATGAAGTATAGGTAGCCCGTGACTTATGGCTTGGAAGCACAGTATGCTGTAGAGTATTTATTATTCTCCTGACTGACTGGAATCTGTAGTTGGATGACATTGCCCAGCATTGCAAGACATCATAGATCACATATTTTAGCCTAGGAAAACAGCAAAATTTAAAACTGGAATTATGGTTTCTACTGAATGTATACTGCTTTTACATCAAATAAAGTTGAAAAATTCTCAGGCTGAACCATGCTAGGGTGGGGATCATTGATACTATCGATAAGACCAGTTGGAGAAGACAACTGGAAGCTCACTTCTGGTCTTTCCTCCACTCCACTATGTACCATGATCTTAGCTGATTTGACTCTCTTTCTGCTGTAATAAATCATAAGCATAACAACAGTAACTTTTCTGAGTTCTGTGCATACTACTGGCAAATCACGGACTCTAAGATATCCTGAGAGCTGCAAAAACAAATGAAATTGTGTGTGCTTTTTTCTGTAGTTCTCTCAGATAGCTCACATGCACAGACCTAGTATCGCAATTGGAAGCCAATTGAAGTATCAATTCATTCCAAATACTTCATGAAGGAAAAACATTGTTTGGTGTACTGAGGTACAGAGGACAGTGTCTGTCCAGTGTGATACCTTTTTGAAGGGTAATTCTGATCGTATACAGCATTTTATCTTTCATTGACTTAGAATGTAAAGCTACTCATTAGATATAAAATAAAGAGCTCTAATACTGAAATGTGACCTTTAAATATGAGTCTGCAGCCATAGCTCAGCAGAGTAAGTGACTGTCTAGCAAGCACGAGGTCCCAAGTTTGATCCCTGGTACAAAAAAGAAAGTCTGTAAGCTGATTACAAATGTAAAAAGAAAATAGATATTTTCTTTAATAATGGCAAAAATATAACAGGCTTATTAATAAAGAAATAAGAATTTTAATTTTTACCCAAGAATACTAAAGTAGCTCAACTAAAGGTAAATTATTCATTATACTATGAATTATCTTCAAGGCTGGGGACTTTTGTGAGGTGATAAAATAAGACTGGACCATGTGCATCACTGTTGAAAGCTGACTGATGGGTGTGCAGAGGTTCACTGTACTGTTCCTTCTGCTTCTGAGTATGTTTGAAAACAGCTATAAAAAGTCTTCTAAAATCTGTGAGGTTGAGACTGGGCATGGTGGCACATGCCTGTAATCCCAGCTCTTGGGAGGCTGTGAAAAGGAGGATCACTACAAGTCTGATCTAGTAGTGAGACCCTGAACACTCAGTAGACCCTTCCCTAAATTTAAAAAAAAAAAATCTGTGAAATTGCTGGATGTGGTGGTACATGCTTATAATCCCAGCACTCAGGAGGCTGAGGCAGGAGGATCAACATGAATTCAAGGCCAGATTAACACAATGATCTGAAGGCCAGCCTGAACTACATAATGAGACCCTGTTTCAAAAAAACAAATCAAATCCTAAGGTTCTCTGTAATTGGGCAGCTGTTTACCTCTCGGACACACTACTCTCTTCCATTTGTCTTAGCTCTCAGCACTTCCTACTAATACTCTTCATCCTTAGCCTCTGGCTTCGTGCTGCTCTTTAGTCATACTTCCTTCCTCTTTATCTGGTCTAGAGTAAAGCTCAGCTCAAAGGTGTCCCTTCCTTTACAATTCTCTTTCTGGGATCCTTCTTGGATTCAAAGGCAAGCACGACCTTTTGACCTCTTGACCTTACTATTCTGTATCTGCACATGGGATTAGCATCAGCTCTTGGTTGATCTCTGATTTCTTACCAGCGCCTTCAATAATTATAGTTCGATCTGAATGAATAAATAGAGAGCTATCTCACTTATCTCCTTGGAGTGAAATTTAGTTTAAAAAGGATTTCTTTGGAAGAAAATGGGAGACTTAAAATCTTAGAGTTAATTAGAAATTACACAATTTGGGCTGGTGAGATGGCTCAGTGGTCTAAAGCACCTACTTAGAACAAGCTTAGCAAAGTGACCACGGTTCAATCCCCCAGCACCACATGCCAGCCAGCCCCGCCCCCTGGTGGACTGAGCTGGCCCCACACACACACACACACACACACACACACACACACACTAAATAAAATTAAAAAAAGAAATTAAAAAAAAATTACACAATTATGTCAGACTGAATATTAGGTGGTGTTTTTTTAAGACAGGATTTCATCATGTAGTGATAAAATTGGTTTGTCTCAAACTAGGGCAATCCTCCTGCCTTAGCCTTGAGTGTTGGGATTAAAGGCACTGCAGGCATTGCAAGCATGCACAACCCACACCTAATGCCCCCAAGTTTAAATATTAAAAATTATATTTGAGGGGCTGGGGAGATCTGATAGCTCACAGCTCACTGCCTGGCAAGCACAAGGACCCAGGTTTGGCCCCCAGTACCCCAGTACTGCATGCCATGCCAGCCCCACCAAAATCAGATGAGGTGTCACATACCTGTAATCCCAGCACTAGGGAGGCTGAGGCAGGAGGATCACTAGAGAGTGAGTTGTATAGTAAGACCCGATACCAAATAAATAAATAAATAAATAAATTTGACTTATGTTATGGTTTGTGTCTAGGTGTCGCCCCAAAGCCTCATGTAGTTTTGGGGTGGCTTCTGGAGCTTGAGATTGATTACCGTGGGTGTGGTTGCTGCACCTGCCCTGGGGCAGGTAATCTGCATTACAATGTAAGGTGGGAAGAGAAGCTAGCTGCTTGAGCTACTGGTACCCCTCCCTTGTGCTTTTGCTCTTTACTGCCACCATGAAATGTTGTTGTCTGCCACGTGCTGCTCTGCGTTAGACCCAGATGAGTATGGACTGAAACCTCCAGTAACTGTGAGCTAAATAAACTTTTCCTTCCTTCGACTTGGGTGTTGGGTATTTGTCCCAGCAACAACAAAAGAGTAACTAAGACAACTTACATGAAAAAGTCTGTATATATAAATATCTTAAGTGATTTTTGAATCAGCTCATGTGTTGATTAAAATTATAAGCTGACACAGTATCTGTCCTAGGCTTTCCTTGCCCTGCCTGCCTTGTTGGTTGGTTTTGGAATGTGGAAATCTCAGAATGTAAATTGACATAATATCTGTCCTAGGCTCTCCTTGTCCTATCCTTCTGGGCCAAACGGAAACTCCCTGCTTTTTTCTGGTCACAGCGTGAAGCCCTAGGGCTAATAATTGCTGTGGCACTCACAGGGCAAGATATAACCTGCTATAAAGGTATAGCACCTGAGGAAACTCCTGTTCTTTTTTTTTTTTTTTTTTTTGAAACTCCTGTTCTTGGCCTTTTCCTCATCCTTACAAGAATGTTTTGATCTTCCTAGCCCACCCTAGTCTAGTCACCATTACCATTCCTGGCAACACCCACTGCCCTGTAACCATTGTTCCTGACATAGATGTAATGAATAACTACCAAAGGTCTGGTACCTTTTGGACTTTTGTTCCTAGAGAGAAACTGGTGGTCCCAGATCCTGCTATGCACCCCTCCACTTCATCTCTTGCTCTTTCTTTCCTTTCCCACAGTGTGCCATAACCCAGGCAGGAGACTGGAACCCACTGCAGGGGGTCTCCAATATCTAGCACCATGGAAAAGGTCGCTAATGGAATCTAGTTTTTTTGTTTTACTAAAATGTCAATTAATGATTACATTTTAATATATATTACCTAAAATACCAGGGCTAAAACCATCCAGTTAAAATAACTGTCTTATATATCTGAATGTAAGAATTTGCCTCTCAGAAGCATAAACCTGTTTAGTTGCAAAAATCTTTTGTCATATACAGACTGAATCTCTTACTGGGCATATAGGTGAACTGTGGTAGACTAAATATTTAGTTTAGGGACTAGATCAAATGGAAAAAGGGCTGGATAGAACTTTAAAGAAAATCAGTTTTTAAAGGGTAAGAGAAGAAAGAGAGCTAAGTGAAGAACATGAACAGAAGCAGAGACCAAAGAACATTAACAATGAAAGGTACGCTACAAATCCTGACAGGAATGAGGTAGGGTTATTATCAGCTGAGACCATGCTCTATAGTATTAGCATATGGAAACATGACATTTTTGGCTTGTTTTCTATTTTCTAGGTATTGAGAAATGTTCATCTGCAGAAGTGAATTATGCTTATTAGAAATTTATCATTCAACATTCCAAACAATGCCTGCTGATTTTTTAAATCTAGTCCCAGGACACAAGATGAGAATGAAAAAGAGGTCATCAAAATAATTCCTTCAAAATGGTTTCATCAAAAGAAAAGAATCTTCTGGGGCTAGGATAAAGCTCTGTGACACAAGGGTATGCTTGGCAAGAGCAAGGTCTTGAGTTCGATTCCCAGTACCAAAAAAAAAAAAAAAAAAAGAATCTTTTGCCTCAAATTTACTACGCTACAAGGCTAACTATGCTTATTTCCACATTATTTTTTAGAAGTATCTCATATCATTCCTATTTTCTAAATATTTCTGGCTTAGTCAAGTAACTATGGCTAATTCACATTTTTTTTATAAGATGCTAAACCATTTTCCAGCTTAAAGCAATTAAAAATTTTAGATATCTGAAGTTTCTAAATATAAGCTTGTGTACTTATATTCGCTCATTTAGAAAATAGATCTAGAACATGATTTTTACCATGAAGGAGTCTTTTCACAATAAGTACACACACAGCTTTCTTTAGGATACAGGTATCACGTAACACTGGCACATCCCTTGTAGGTACTTACTTCATTTCATTTACTTGTCTCAGAATCTCATGCTGAGTTTTCACAACAGTGTCTAGTTCCTGCTGAGAGATCTGGAGGAAAGAAGGGTAACAGTCAACTTTTAATAGGCTGCACTCGGAGGGACCACGGAGCACACCAGCATTTGCTTGGCCCTCCATCAACGGCTAACCAGGGCACAGCTGTAGATTTTGAAAGCTCACCTGCCCGGAGTGGCCTGGGATCCCTGCTCCTCTTTTAGAGACCTCCTCTGTCAAGGAGGAAACATATCTTCTCTGTTCATCGAGAATCATATCTAACTGTCGGTTCAGCTGCTTGATTTCAAGATGAATACGATTCTGTCCTTCAAAGATTTGTCTCAGCTCACGATCTCCTACACTCTCAAATATATCATCAGCTGAAAAGTAATAATTCCACATTGAGATTATTAGAATCATCTAGACCTATGTGGTGTTTGAAATACCATAACTGACCAAAACGCCAACATCTACCAAAATTAGAACATTACCAGTAGTGGAACAGGCTGCCGAATAGTAAATGTTCAGGTAAATAATCTAATCATGACTAAATCATTACTGGTTTTGCCATCCTTAAAAGATAAACACTTACAGATTAATGTATCTAAAGGTTCTTAAGGATAAAACTCAGAAGGTGAAGGTGAAGAAAGAAATGAAATGGTGAATGCCCCAGCCATTTACAAGTTTCAGAGTCGGAAGCACTGAAGTGTTACAGATAAGGCTTATCATTTGCATCACAAGTAATTCAATTTTTAGTAGTAACTGCAAATTCCATTAGTTAGATGAGATCAGTCGCATTCAGGGTGGGATGGCCATAGACGTAGTAGTTCAAGTGGCATGGATTGCTGTTTATAACCGTGAGTTATTATTCATACCTTTCTATGAGCAATATTAAAGCCGCTTGCCCATGTCATTGTTTTTGGTTTGTCAAATCAGTTTTATATATACAGTATCTATATTTTTTTCACTATGGAAGTTATATATTATTACAACAAAGTACAAAATAGATGAATTCATTTCTAATTTTAATACTTATTCAAGAACAAGAAATAATTATTGGGTACTGGGAACTAAAACTACTGAGGTGAACAATTGTGAGCATTCTGTTTTAGTTCATTTTATAAAGTGGTGCATTAGTTTATTTTTATTTTTATTTTTTAATGAATTTAGGACAGAGTCTACAGGGTCTCACTACATCAGACTCTTAGTGATTCTCCTGTTTGCAGCCTCCCACACTGGGATTACAGGTATGCCACCACGCCCAGTCTCAATCCCTCTCAGCACGCCCGGAGGCAGGGGCAGGGCCAGCACGGCAAGCCAGGGATCAAACTCCCGGCTACTGTGTTCTTGCATTATTTTTATATTTTTGTGTTTTGTAGCTATACTTTATTATTATTACTCTTTTTTTTTCTGCATTTTAGGGAAGGGTCTATAGGGTGTTCAGGGTCTCACTACTAGATCAGACTCTTAGTGATTCTCCTGTGTACAGCCTCCCAAGTACTGGGATTATAGGCATGCGCTACCACACCCAATCTCAATTGCCATCTCAGTGCGCCCTGGGGGCAGAACACCCACCCCTACTTGCATGTAGCTATAATTTTAATAAACAATTTTACATCCCCCCCAAAAAAGTAAACGAACAACTCATTTTGAATCTTTTCACTTAAAATTATCTTCCCTTTCACACATACTGTGTGATTCTATCTGTATGACTAGGCAAAACTCATCTAGGGTAATAAAATTAAAATGTGATGAGTTCTAGGGTGAGGGACTTTGACGTGGAGGTGGCACAAGGAACTTCCTGGGTTACAATATCCCACATGTTGCTGTGGAGGCTGTCCACATTTATTAAAATTCACCAACTGCACTCTTCACATACTGCAACTAGCTTCAGGATATATTCATAAATCGTATGTCATGATGTTTATAACAAATTCAAGAAAAGATATTTAGATCTCATTTTTCCTTCATTAACTCTGAATCATACTGTTGATCACTGCAAAAACTCCAGACCAGCATTCAAATGCTAGTAACAGGCTATATTAAGTACAGCCTGATCATTTATTTATTTATTTATTTATTTTTGGCAGAATCGGGGATTGAACTCAGGTTCTTGTGCTTGACAAGGAAGCGCTTACTCTACTGAGCCATCTCCCTGGCCCCCAGCCTGATCATTTATGCTGATGGAGAACCCAAATAATAAAATCAGGAGATACTATGACATCATTCTACTTGATCTTTATATTCTACATTGCTATGATGCTTGAAATCTTAATTCTATTAGCTTAGTCTAGCAATTTTAAATTTTTAATTGTTAAAGTTCAGGATAGCAGGCCTGCCATGCCAGCTCCACCCCTGGGGTGTGCTGAGATGGCAATTGAGACTGGGTGTGGTAGTGCCTGCTTGTAATCACAGCTCTTGGGAAGCTATATACAGGTGGATCACTACAAGTCCTATCTAGTAGTGAGACCCTGAACACCGAGTAGACTTGTTCCTAAAATACAAAAAAAAAAAAAAAAAAAAAAAAAAGTCCAGGATAGGATTCTATTAGTAGCAAGGATTCTACTAGAGACTGCTTCATATTACTACAATAGTTTTGGCAGTTTTCAAGTATTATCTCTACGTCACTAAGATATAAATGTGTCATGGAGACATAAGCCTTGTATGATTTTACTCAGCAAATATGACTAGGGAAACACTGTTGTGGCTTGTTTACAGTTTAGAAAACAAAAAAATAAAATCCATGACCTACACTATTCACAACCACAATATCCTTACTCATGACACTAAGGCACACTCTCATTTTGAAGATCTTTAGATCCTTAGGGACTAAAGATCTGTTACTTGTTTCCAGAAATGATTTAGAACATGCCAGGTCAGAAAAGAGAGATGAGACAGGTACCAGAGACATCAGAAGTCAATATGCCAGCTTCATAATAGCTCACCAGGCTGCCCCTGGAGGTCAGGATGATCCTTCTGGAATTCTTCTTTTTTCTTATCCAATTCTTGTTGATAGTGCTCGAACTCCTCCTGATACTTTTCTTTTTCTTTTTCTGAAATTTCTTTATCTGGAGTAGGCTATTTTAAAATTTAAGAATAGATCACAAAAAAAGACAATCAGTGAAATAGCTCAATATATATTTTTTTCTTATGTTCCTCATTACTAGTTGAAAGGTTAATATTACATTCTTACTGATCTGGGTGAGTAACAGTGAATAAACTGCAGCCAATGTACTCTTGCTACTAATGGTAACAAAAACAACAATAGCAACCACTATCCTTTGCTGTAAGTACATCGTCTCACTCAGTCCTCACAGCAGCAAGAGCTATCCAGGACTGACATCTGTCTCATCAATGAAGAAATGACACACTAGAAGTTCAGTAATTTGTACAAGACCAGACAATAGTAATGAGTGAAAAAAAGATCCAAACTTAGGTCAGTCTTCCTAAGTCTTCATTCACAAGGCAATACCACTAGAAATAGACTTTAGAAAAACAAGTGTGTACTCACTGGCTCTTTTCCAGGCTCAGTCAATTGGAAAGTCAGAAAAGAGAGAACATCATGGTCATCTACAAATAAAAAAGAAGTCTGAAAAGGTTCCATAAGAGATTATTTTGGTAACTGTGAATTTATAATTATTGCTCTAAAACTATAATAAGAATTAGCTCTAATTTGTTAAATGAGTAGTGGAACTCTGTAAGTTTAGAGATAAAAACTGATCTGAAAGATTTACATTTTAATTTATATTTACTTTCTTAAATCCTTTTCTTTTTGTAGTACCAGGGATTGACTCAGGACCTTGCGCTTGCCAGGCAGGTGCTTATTCTACTGAGCCATCTCCCCAGCCCCTACTTTCTTCAATCCTAACACAACATTTAGCAGTATTTAATTTATAACAGATGCTTAATAAATGCCTGACAAAGAAAACGAACAAACAAATGGTTAAAATTAGTCCAAACACCCACTCTTGGAAGGAAGACCCCATATTTCTCCCAAGTCTCACTCATGCTAATGGCTCATCAAGTGAGATAAATCTTGTTTCTGTATTTCCTGTACCTATATGACTATGAAACTTACTCATGGCATATTATTACTTTTTGTCTTTCCTATTGTTTTTCTCATTTGGAAGACATTAATAGTTTTATTTAATTTTACCTAAAAATCAAAAATATCAAATGAATTTCAAGCTGTTTAAGCAGACCAATGTTCATAACACTGAACTAAAATACCAGTCTTGCCTAGTTTTATCCAAAGAGCAAGACTAATTTTAAGTGTACAGCAATTTAAGGTGCACAGTAATTTTAAGTGTACACTCTTATAGAGATCCAGAGAAACACAGAGATTAAACAAAAAACTATAATCCTGTAGGACTGAGTAACTTGAGGAGAAATCACGTGGTATAAAAGGGCAAGAATCTGAAATCTTCCTGGGGCTGAACGTCACCTGTCATGTGACCTCCAAGACTCCTTTTATCTAAGATTTGGCAGACTCATCTAAAAATAGGGAAATACCACCTCTCTCTTCCCTCATTTTCTGGGTTGCACAGAACATGTATTTGAAAATACTTAAACTATAATGTACCATATAAACACAAAATCATATTAATGTGGAATAACTTCGTTCATCACTATAGGCAGAAAAAACAGTAACTCTGTTTAGTTTAAAATCAGATCCTCAATGCTGAGCATGGTGGCACATGACTATAATCGCAGCACAAGGGAGGCTGAGGCAGGAGGATCCTTGTGAGTTCGAGATCAGCCTGGGCTACAAAGTGAGCTCAAGGCTAGCCTGAACTGCCTAGCAAGACTCTGTCTCAAAAAGACACTAATTTAAAAAAAAAAAAAAAAAAAAAAATCCTCAAATAACATTTCCTGAGGTTGCAAAATTAATTTACATGTGATGTGACAACTCAGAAGTCCTAAACTACTTGACATTAAATGTTTCATCATTTCAATTTTAAGTATGTCTCTCCTATAAAATAACATCCAAACTGAGGTTCTAATTTACATATTTGCATGTAGCTCCAGCCAGGTGTATACCTACAGAACAGTAGAAGTACAGAATTGGCAGTCCCAACTGAGCAAGAGATTGGTTTAGGAGTGGACTATGGAATCTTTGTTCCAGTTCTCTTTAAAGGTAAAATGTAAACGTGTCTATATATCCTCAAAATATATTATTACCAATAAAACTCAAGGCACAGACTAGCAATATGAAAACATAGCACAATTTACCTGCAAGACCTCCCGTTGCAGCAGATATTCCAAAATGCCCTTGTGCAGGAATAATCATATTTTCTATTTTGGCACAAAATTCATAATCATTTTTATCAGGTGTAAAGCCATTATTGATCATTACCTAGAAAGACATACTATAGTTATAGCTTTTGCAAACGTCTGTGTAAAATGAATTTCAGTTTCTTAGTTATATGACCAATAATACCCAATCTTGCTTTCACTATGGTCAGGGAGATTTTACATAAACCTCATTTAATTTCATTACTCAATAAAATATCTCACTTGAAATTTTTTGCCTACTATGTGTCAGAGATTGAGGAAGGGAAAATTCAATTATTTCCCATAAAAACCTTTCCAAAATCAAATATGGTTTATCCTCGCTTGAGAAGACTTAGGGAACCATAATTACCCTCTCTGCAGGAGGTGCATTTGAATTTATGATCTTGATTTCTTAATAGAATCTTGGAATTCTGAGAGCACAAAAATCTGCATGATGCATGAATATTCTTCTCATTATCCTAGACAAGCTGTGGTTCACTTCTTCAATACCTTCCATTTTATTTTTTTAATACCTTCCATTTCTAAGAACCCAATCACTACTTACTCTATGACTCCTCGAGATACAAAGCGGATGAAAAAGGAACAAGTGCATAGTCCCAGAGAGATTTCATCACTACTGGTATAGTCAAAGTTGATAGTTAACATTAAGTCAGATGGCTGAAATGTAGAATCAGATTTTCAGCGAAAAATAAAATATCCATCAAGATTAATCTCTATACAATGTAGGATGGAAACTAATTTCTAAAGATCACCTGAAACTTTGTTAACTAATATTAATTTGTTTCTTTGGACTAGAGATGCTCTCATTTCAGTTTACATCATTTATACCTGATGCTCCTCTGTAGAGTCAAGTCATAACAACTAGTAGGACAACTGCCTGTAAGGGTTAAGAAAATGCTTAGGGGATCCCAAGATATCTCAGTGGACTGAGGGCCTGTGTAGGCAAGTACAGGGACCAGAGTTTGATCCCTGACACCACATGCTGCGCAAGACCTGCCCCTGGGTACACGGAGCCGGCCACAGAGACCAAACATGGTGGCCCACGCCTATAATCCCAGTGCTGGGGAGGCTGAAAACAAGAGGGATCACCACAAGTCTGAGCAGCATAGTGAGACCCTGTACCAAAAAAAAAAAAAAAA
>NW_004524915.1:615400-634141 GCF_000260255.1 Octodon degus
AAAAAAAAAAAAAAAAAAAGCTTAGGAATTCACATTCTAATTTCAACAGTAAGAATTTCTTCAATTTTTTAATACTGTTTTCCTTCTTTTTTTTTTTTTTTTGGCCTTTTTGAGACAGTTTCACTAAGCAATTCAGGCTGCTTTGAACTCACTTTGTAGCCTGGTAGGTCTCAAACTCACAGTGGTCCTACTGCCTCAGCCTCTTGTGTTGGAATTACAGGTGTACACCACCATACCAGCCTCCTTCACTCTTAAGTAACTGAAAATCTATCAAGACTTTTTATTATCTAATTAATATTTTTACCTGGGAAAAATGTTCGGTTTATAATTATAAAAACATGTAAAGCATGTCCACTGATTTATTCCAGAAGCATTTCTTTATGAGACCACTGGTGACTTTCCTTATTCACTTGTAGTTTCACCCACTTTCAAGCTATAAACATTTCTTCAGTACTTAATATGGGCTCAACTTTAGGAACTATGAGCATTATAAAATACAATGTTTACCCAGAGGTAACAATCATATTGGCAGAAAAGAACTAAACACAGCAATTTGTTGACAATGTAACTTAACTAGCAATTTGAGACAAGGTATTTTACAGGCCAAAAACAGCTATGAGAGAGAGAGAGAGAGAGAGAGAGAGAGAGAGAGAGAGAGAGAGAGAGAGAGAAACTCAGGAGAAACATGATTATAAGCTGACTTTTGGGAAATCAGATGGAAAGTGAACCTGGAGCATTATATTCCAAGTGGAGCATGACTCTGCCTAATGGAGGCAAACAGAGGGTATCACAGGAGGGGACAACCAACTGAGCCAACATGCACAGGCTACAAACATTATGTGGCATTCACGTGTCCAGCAAGGCTTTCTAATGTGTGCACCTCACACCACCTGCTCCACAGTCATTCACAGACATTAGGCAACAAAGAATTTGTAGGCCAAGTGAACCTGAACAATGCAGGCCTACTAAAAGCTTATCCTTCACAAGGAAACCTTCAATATGCTAATACAATACAATCCACCTCATCTGACTATGGGGACCTTTAAATGAGAGTGAATTTTGCAGGGTACACCTTGGGAAAATGCCGGCAGATGTTTCATTGTGTTGAGTCATGTAGGTAGCTGTCTTGTGACCTGTGAACTTGTGTGTCTCTGCTCACCATGGCTGTAGTCTGGGATTTGCCACATTGGGTAAGCACGACTTACTGACCATCCTAATGAAACTATACAGGATGAATAATAATTTCAGTAAAACTTAAACCCAAGTCAATCAGACTGGATATTTCTTCTAACTATGAAACTTTTAAATTACCCTGAAATTCAACGCTGACCCAAGATGAAGTTTTCAAAGAAATATCTTTTCCAGAGCGCCACTGACAGTAGTGGAAGGCTAGCTCATGACTTAGGAAAAAAATTCATGTGACATTTCTTACTTTTATGTATTGTTCCAAATACTGACATCTTTATAAAGTTTACAATGTATTAGTGATTGTAAATTATTTCAATGCCAACTGAACTCATGACCAGCCCTCATTTCCCACATCCCCCAAACAAATACAAACCAGTGTTACTATTCTGCTAGTGAACTGTGCCTACTAGCTGTTCAACTGGGCAGAAATTCAGGAACCCTCTTGATCCCATGACTGTATTTACTCCCCAGTCCTACCAAAGAGCTAAGTCCTTGGGGCTCCACCTGTTCACTGCGCCTCTATCATCCCTCTGCTATCACTCTTGCCTTCGGACCACAAGTGAGGTCTGCAGCTATGTGGAAGTGGGATTGATCACAATCTTGTGGGTTATTTAGTATAGCACTGTTCAAGTTACTTACAATCTCCTACATTCATTTTCCCTGTGCCTATGCAATAGGGTTATCTGAAAACTGCACATAGACTGCAAAGCAAAATGTGTGGTACTTTAAGAGGCAAGGACTCTAAATCGTAAGTTCCTTATAAAATAAACTACAGGATACCCAGTACAAGGCCTGTTACTGTCAGCCTTTTAATTTCTTCCCAAGCCCTTCTGTATCCTTAAGCCAAACCAAAGTACTTGCTTTTCTCAAATATCTCAATTTCTTTCAAAGCCCTTGGACTGCTTTTTGTGCTTAGGAAATACACACAAAGACATAGACACACAGACAGACAGATGGATGGACACACACCCCCTCTTCCCTACTCCCAAACTTCATAATCCTTGCTTTTATTTTTTTTAAAGAATACAAAATGGTAAACAAAACAAAACGCACTAGAAATGATACAAAATTCATTTAAAGTAATAGGAAGTCCGTGTTCCTTGCTTTAAGGTGCAGCTCTGAGAACCTGTTCCTGACCTCTGTCCACTCTGACCTGCAGCATAACAGGATTTCAACCCCAAGATTACTTTAATTATAATCTTGTGATTGTTTTGTAGTTTTTATCATACAGCATAGTAATTCTACATATCTCCCCCACTACACTAGAAGCTAAGGAGAATGGCCTTTGTCTTAGTTCTATCTGCACACAAATGTGGATGTGTATATAACAGGGTGCTTAAACATTTGCTGACCCACCAGCAAGGTTTTGCAATAGATAGCTATGTGAGCCAGGCTTTGAAGCTGTGTCTATCCTCAGGGTAACAGTGGTGAGCATGTGAATGATATCCACAGATAAAGTATTCAAAAACAAAAGTCATGCTGGAATACTGTTTATTTAATTACTATTACTTACTGTCAGTGTTTTCTGGTAATATGTAATCTTTGCCCGGACAGGATAGGGTTTATTACGAAAATCTCTCTGGCAACTTGCTAAAGCTTGACTGGCACCATCACTACAATAAGAGAGAAGGAAAATGAATTAAGAAACTTAGAAACTTTTTCAATATTTAAAAATTAAAGAGGATTAAAATAATGTCAAGTTATGACAAAGAGGACAAAAGTTATTAAGACTTAAAATAGAAGTGGAATTCTCTTAGAAGTCCAACGCTACTATGTGTTGGAGAGAAGGGAAGGATATACTACTGTATGTGAGACCTCTAGCACAGCAGTCCTCTAGTCCAGGGCAGAAACTGAATCCCTCTGGAAGCTTTAAAAATGCAGGTTTGAGCCCAGCATGATGGCACATACCTCAAATCCTCCCAGTACTCTGAGAGGTTGAGGCAGGAGGACTGCACATTCAAACCCGGTCTTGGTAATGAGGCAGCTAAATGAGATCCTATCTCTAAAATAAAAAAAGGCTAGGAATGTAGCTTGATGTGAAGGTCCTAGGTTTAATCCCCAGTACTGGAGAGAAAAAAGAGCCCACAGATTCTACCCCAAAATCAACTGAGGCAGAATTTGAAGGAGAGGGCCCAGATGCCTCCAACTCAAACAGCTCTACAGCAAGTTGTGATCAACTACCAGTGTTGAAAATCAAGGTAGGAAATAAAAAAATGAAGCATGGGTATTAATTTCCACTTTCAGGATGAGTAATAATGCTCACCGATTGGCTAAAATTCCTCCATAATAAATATGTAAAATAAAAATTTTCGTATCTAATTCATGTTTATTACAAATATACTGAACACCTAAAAAGTTTTTAATCTTCTGAGACTCTTCAAGTTAAGCAAACTAAGGTTGACTAAGGTAGCGTAAGTGCTCATTAGTTTGGTCAAAATGAAAGATCAGTTTTGAAAGATTTCTCAATTAATAATAAAAAAGCATGACTAACTGACATCACTGAAAGCCAGGGACAAACTACAATCCTTTAAAAGTATTATAATTTCAGGTTAAACATTTTATGTTTGAAATCTGAGGTGCTTCACAGAAAGAGCTATAAGACATAACTAAATAAAATAAGACTTTTCACCAGCTAAAAAATAACACTTCAAGAAAAGGAATACTCTTATTTAATTTGGAATGTGTTCAGATTTGAAATCATACATTTCATGAGGTTTTCAAAGAGAAGCTGAAACGAGACATGTCAAAATTATAAACTTACTTTTGGTGATCATAGTGGATTTGTCCATTGTTGCCTATAACTACTATAGCAGGATTATTTTTCTGAAAATAAAGAGAATATATTGGTTTTAAAGTCTGTAGTTATCCCCAGCACCACATGATACACTGCCCGCCCCCCTACCCCCAAGCTGAGCTGGCAACTGAGACCAGGCATGGTGGTGCACACCTGTAATTCTAGCACTGGGGAGGCAGCAAACAGGAGGATCACTACCAGTCTGAACTGTATAGTGAGACCCTGTACCAAATACATTAAAATAAAGAATAAAAAAATAAAGTCTGTTGTCAAAAATTTTAGATTTTTGCAATGTGCAGTGAGTTCTCCTGTATTTGTATTTAGGACTCACAATTTTAAAATAACATGGTCTAGGCATTCAAGGCCACTAAACTGTGAACAGTGATCTCTGAAAATCAGTATAGAAACAACCAGCCATAGGGAAAAACATTTGAAGGTTGCTAATGTATAAGCTGATGTTTCTAATATGTAAGCACATTTTGCCTTAACTGTCTCTGATCACTGGTCTGATCAAGAAGAGTGGTTAACATACGGCGAGTAAATGTACAAGCAGCGGCTGTCGTGCACTTGACTACCATCATGAAAGCAAACCGACAGTCTTCTAACTCTATTGGTTTCACTGCCCACACCTAAAGACCCACGGTTCCACATCATAATTACTGTGTACATGGAAGCAGTCACTATGAAGTCCTCAGAGTTAGGGTTTCATTACAATTTCAAGTTGAAAAATCATGCCTGCATAGCTCTTAGCTGCTAAATGTTCTGCTGCACATAGATTAATCACACTCAAAAAGTATCACACGAGTTCACCATTATTAAAATCATGAAAGCATCACAGCCCAACTTTGCCAGCAAGTGTGTATTAAAGTGGGTAACAGTTCTGGCAATCAATCAATATACCTTTCCATCATTGTCAAAAGAATCAAAAAATATTCCAACACCATTCCACATGTCAGCTGATCCAAACACGGGACCTTCTAAGCCTTGATTTTCTGTATACCAAATTGCCTGAAAATATATAACAGGCAACAGTTAGAGGATAGCAGTATGTGCATTTATATTCATTTTTTAAGTATGAAAAAGTCCTACCAGGCCATCAGCTCCAATTCGGCCTCTTCCAGTCACTCGAAATGTCACCTCTACTTCCCAGTTTTCAAATGCTGCTTTTGCCTTTGTCCAGACTGATCCTCTTTGGCTTTTCAAAGATGGTGCTATTCGAATTTGATCTGAACTTGGAATGGCATCTAAATAGGAATCAGAGAAGAAAAGCTTGACGATGTAATTACGTAGAAGTCAACATATCATCTCCAAATTGCTACACATACCTATAAAGAGCAAACTGTTAACTTAGTAACCTATACAACAGTTTTGTTTGAAAATAATTTCACGTTGACAATTTCAACTTTGAAATTTGGGGCTAATGCTTCTTATAAGCAGTAGAATATCTCTGCAAATGTTTTTTAAAATTCAAAAATAAATTTACAACCACATACTAAAAATTACAGAGGCAATAGGGACAGGAAAGAAAAGGCAAACTATCTGATTCTCACAATATCTCTTACAAATATCTCAAAAATTTGTGTATTATTTTTTAAAAAAACTTGCAGTATATTTTGTCAGTTTACAAATGTTATAAAGTTTTCAAACATTGTGAAAAGAACATACCACTAGGAATCAAGAGACTTGTTCCTAGTCTCAGTTCAGCTGTGATTTTTAACAAATAATTCTTACTCTAAGGGTCTCACCATATGTTCACCTGTAAAATGAAGGGGCTGGGCTTGATCACTTCTACAAACATGCCAAAAGTTACATGCAAAGTATTCTGTGTATGTACATTTTTCTTGGGAGAGGGCCAAATGAATTTCAACAAGCAGTTTTTCAGCACTGACAGATTGTGAGCAACAATGCTGATCTCCAAAATAGCGATTTTCACCTCCAGGCTGTTTTCAACTCCCAGTTCTTCCATTTACTAGCTGTCGGTTTTAGGCAAGTTATCTCATTTCTCTAAGAACTTCATAGGTATATAAGTGCTTATATGAGTGAGTTTGTAGGCATATCTGGGAGATATGCTGTTTTAGTTCCCAACCAGTGCAACAAAGCAAGTCACAAATCTTCTGGCTTCTCAGTACATGTGAAAGTTATATTTACACTATACTGCAGTCGACTGAATGTACAAGAGCAGTATGTCTAAAGAAACCAATGTACTTACCCTAATTTTAAAAATTTTTATTGCTAAAAAATCTGAGCTATTGAAAAATAGTGCCAATACATGTATGGAATACAGAGTTGTCATTAACCTTTGATTTGATTTAAAAAAAATCACTACGGAGAACTGCAATGGATACATAATTTAAAAAGGTATGTTCACAAATGTTTCAGTAACTATTATATGTTATTAAAGTACTTATTAGACATAGGTGCTTTATAGGTGCTAATTCTAGCATACTCTCAGCAGTAACCATTCTGGCATTTATGCTGGGAAATAAAAATAAAACAATGATAAAATCATTCTATACATAGGGAAAACTGACCAAAAGAAAAACAGATATGTAAAGTAAAACGACCATCACCATCACCATCACTTTCAAACAAAGGTTGCAGGGCAGACATGGAAAGAATAATGGACAGAGAACCAAAAGCCCTGGGTTTGAGCTCAACTGTTCTGATACAAACTATGTAACTCTTCCCAGGAACCTTAACTTTTTTGAACACTGCTTTTTCCCACTGTGCCTACAATAGGTAATACCCACCATACCTACTAAAGATCTTAGTAGGTACTAAGGATCAAGTTGGGGAACAAAGCTGAAAGAACTCTGAGAGCTGCTATAAAGTCATAAATTATCTTTTTTTTTTTTTTTTCCCCCTATGGCCCTATGGATCTAAAGAGGTGACAATACATACAACAGAATGTTAGCGCTGAAAAACAACAAGGGCATTACGAGAACAATGAGACTGTAAAATAGCCAAGGTACACCCAGAGCAGTGATTTTCACAGTCAGCAGAAACAAAAATCATGGCTAAAATACTATTTTATTTATTTTAAATTCAGTCTAGCCACGCAGCTCAAGTTCACTGAGATTCATTATCTTGATTTTTTCCAGCAAGAGTAATCTCTATAAACAAAGTCAAGGTAAGCTGTTTAACATTCCTAACTTGCTGATGTATGAATGAGTGTGAGAAAGAGAAGCAGAACAATGTAGAGGTTCAGAAGTGAAAAAATGTGAACAAATACATCAGCACTACTGAAAAATTTATCATCATTCCAAAGAAAAAAACAAGACTCCAAAACTTGTGCTTGGTATCTGTCCCATCTTTGTGTATTAAGAACATTATCTTGATAAGAAATGCCTATTGGGCTCATAACAAATAACTGCTGGGTAACAACATAATTACACTCTGCCTCACAAACTTAATGACTTGAGTCATTAAATCAAATTTAAATTTGCACCTATAATTACACATCAATTTGAGGGAAATGGCCCTTCAAGAAAGTGTGCTTCTACCTAGGAATTACTTTCCAGAAAGAAAACGTTTTGGTGAACCTGATATAACCTAGTGACTATATATAAGCTTTATATATATGACTGCTTAACGCACAAGGACGAAATTCAAATTGCCAGAGCTTCTCAAGTCAGAGAGAGACAGGCATCTGCCACTTGCTCTAAAGGGTGCCATCTGATGGTCACTGAACAGTTCCTGACATGCAAACGCTGGGGCCATTCCTCAGTCAGCAGTGACACATCAGCACTAAAAGGGGCAGATACCTTCGCTTTCACAAACACAAGTGCTCTAGCAAGTCTGTTATCTTTGAGAGTCCCAAAGAATGAATAAAACTGCAAACACAAATTATTTTGATTTTTCAAAAACTGTTTCTTAAGAAAGGAAAATACTGCATAATGCTCATGTTCTCAGCCTCTGATTCAGAACCAGCACCAAAACCCGTATCTCTCTAAAAAATAAAAGCCTGAATGTGACTATAAAGTTACATAACGTAAAGATCAAAAACTAAGCCAAGTCTCTGTGAGGTTTTGTTAGGTGAAGTTCCAAGTGCCTAATAAGAAATGTCTTCGGATACACAGACTTAAAAGTTGCCCTAAGACCAACTTGTGCCATCTTCAGGTCCTCTCAGGGCATCGGGTACAAACCTGGGCATTAACATTGCTAACACTGGAGGAAAAAGGCAGGAGAAAGGAGGCTGCTGGAACAGCCAGGTTGGGAGGGCTGGGGAACGTGTCCCCTAGAGACGTGGCGTCAGGGTGAAACGTGACACCTGGAAGCGAGCAGGGTGCTGGCAAGTACAGAAAGTAAGAAAATACCTCTAGATCTAATGCAAAGTACAGTCAGGATCAAAGAAGGGAGGGGAGGTGGGGGACGAACGACAGAGGGGCAGAAAGTCTGAGACAGACAGGGAAACTTGTGGGCCACAGGGACCGAGAGGAGGAGCTGCCCAGAGTCCCCGCCACAGCACAAAAGGCGAGCAGCGGCGGGAACCCGGCCTCAGCACACCACAGCGAGGGCGAAGGGCGGAGAGACAGCGAGGGGACCCGGCCCCCCGCCCCCTGCCCCGGCTTACTCCCCGCGTGGGCCCAGAAGGGCACGTTCCCATCGCTCTGCACTAGGTGCGGCCCCTTGAAGCTGTATTTGTACTCGAAACGGCGATGCAGCGCCGCGGCCGGGGTGCCCGGGGAGCCGACAGCCGCGGGGTCGCCTCCTGTGCCGTCGCCCCCGACGAAGTGGCTGAGCAGCAGAAGTAGGGCGCAGAAAAGTTGCCGGGCTCTGGCCCGGGGACCACTTTGCCTGGATCCCGCCATCTTGGACTGCGGGCGCGAAGGCCGGTGGGAGAGGGAGGGGCGCGGGAGGCTGCGGACAGCCAACAGGGCGCTCACTGATTGGTGGAGCCCGGAAGACCCCCCAGGGCAAGGGGTGAGTCCCGCCCCCGGCTTCAGCTTTCCTGGTGGCGAGCGCGCGCTTTGTGGGCGGGGCCAGGGAGGGGCGGGGTCCAGGAGGGGCGGGGTCGGGAGACGGCGCAGCGGGCTAGCTGCGAGGGTAGGGAAGGGGATTACAACTTTCGAGTGGGAGGAGCCGACTCATGTTTACCTGCTGGAGGCTTCCTCGTGTTGCCTACAATACCTTAGAGGAGCTGGGTCTTGCGGATTTAGCCTGTAATAAGCCAGTGTTATAAGAAAGGCGTTCTTTTTCTTGTGACACCGATTATTCAGTAGCTGATTTTCGTTGTGTGACCTTTTCAGAAACACAGCATAAGCGAGAACAAAAATAGTCCCAGCGCACTAAAAGCATCTCAGAAGAGCCCAGGAGTCTTTTTGTGGGTTGAGAGGGGAGAGGAGGGTACGAAGCTGTCAGTACGTCTTCACTTCTTCAGTATTAACTGCAAGGACTTTCCAAATGTTTGGAAACATAACGATAGTGCACTCAAAGGAAACTAGGTTTACGTTAGTCTTGGAGAATGGGATTTTATGTTATAGATGGAGTCGTTAACAAGCCCTGGGCATTTAAGATTGGAATGACCTGTGACTCAACGTGTAAATTATGCATTTATTTATTTTATTTATTTATTTATTTATTTTGCGGAACCAGGGATTGAATTTATACCCTTGCGCTTGCCAGGCAAGCGCTTATTCTACTGAGCCATCTCCCCTGCCTTTAGGTTTTTTTTTTTTTTTTTTTTTTGCGGAACCAGGGATTGAACTCTGGCCCTTGCACCAGGGAAGTGCTTATTGCCCTGAGCCATCTCCCCGGCCCCAAATTATGCATTTTAAAGGAGATCTCCTTTACAGAGAAAATACCTGTGTTGTCAATTTTGTTTTTAACGAATTTTTAAAATCTGAAATGGCAGTATGAATTGTTTTGTTCTTAATTTTATATTTATTTATTTATTTATTTATTTATTGAGATTTTTTTAGACTGGGTGTCTCTATGTAGTTCAGGCTGACCTTGAACTCACTGTGTAGCCCTGATTGGCCTTCAACTCGTGGCATTCCTCCTGCCTCAGCCTCCCCAGTGCTGGGATTACAGGCATTCGCTACAATGCCCAGGTCAATTCTTAGGCATAGCTCTTTATTTCACTTGCGAACATTGAACACGATGCTATCACTAGGTACTGATGCTCGTAACTTTTCGTTGACCATACAGTTGCCAGGGCTAGATTTATGGCCTAGTACCATTAAAACTCTTTGTTCTCTTGTTGCTGAGACAAAATACTTGACACCCAAAACTAAAGGAGAAAGGTTCATTGTAGCTCACATTTTGTAGCAGTTTCAGGCCATGGCTGACTCTCAGGTGGAGTAGCATGGCAGAGGAACGTTGTGGAGCAGGTGGGCAGAAGGTGGAAGACAGCAAGCAGCAGAGTAGCAGCAGCAGCAAGCAAAGCAGCAGAGGTATCCCTCTTTCTGTCCGTTATTTTCTATCCAGGGTCCCACCCCCAGGGTCAGGTACCCTTAATCCTAGCATTGCACCATGAATCAGTATCCCAGAATCACATTCCTCAAACCAGTATTTCTTACTCTAGATTCAGCCATCTCTGAAAAGCCCCACCTATGACTGAATGGGGTTTGGGGGGGGGACATCTAGATACAAGCCAGTATTAACTGCAAGGTCTTTCCAAATTTTTGGAACCATAATACTAGCACTCAAATCAAGCCTTCATATTGAATATTAAGTCCTTCCACCTAATACTATCCAGATGTAAGGTAAGTTGGGGCGCCGTCCTTGATCTTTGTAGCCATCAGCAACAGGTAACAAGCATTTCCCAACCAAGTGTGGCAGTGTGGTCATTGCCCTAAGGCCAGCTCTCTGGGCTTTAAATCTGTGGGCTGTAATAGTTTTATCTTCTTTCGTTTTTCCATCTCTGTGGAAACCGACTTTGTATCTTGCAAAGAAATACATGTTTGTTAAGCAAACATTAACATTAATAAAAATGGTGAACACTTACCAAGTGCTTTACTATGTGCCAGAAACTTCACTAAACCTTCTGCATAAGAGCAACAGTAGCTCTTAAGCTAGCTGCCTTTGTTGGGATCTGTATTTTACAGACAAGGAAACAAGGTTACAGAAAAGTTAAATAATTGCCCAATGTGACACTGGTAAGTGGTAGAGTTGGCTTTTATTCCAAGTGTTCTGTGCTAAAAAGTGTCAAAAGAACCATTCTGTGTTGCACAATAAGTCCAGTACATGGTTTCAGTTTATAAGGCTGGCTTCATCTCTCAAGAGACCTGAATTTTAAGAACAGAAAATAATTTATAACTTTACTGAACAATAAATATAAACCATGGGCCAAGAAGATAGTTCAGTGGACTAAGGGCCTGCTTTGGCAAGCGCAAGGACAGGGGTTTGATTCCTGCCAGCCCCGCCCCAGGTCGCACTGAGCTGACTCCCAGTGTGATGACACATGCCTGTAATCCCAGCACTTAGGAGGCTGGAATCAGGAGGATCACTATGAGTCCGAGCTACGTAGTGAGACTCTGTACCAAATACTATACATCTCTATCTATTTCTATAATGTTCTGTATGGATATTCCTTTAACAATAATTTCATTCTTTTGCATATGGGAAGGGGACCAATAGAGTACTACCTCAGGATGACCCTGAACTCACTGTGTAGCCCAGGTGTGTCTCACATGGCAACAATCCTCCTGCATCAGTCTTTCAAGTACTGGGATTATAGTACTGTGCTACCATTCTGGCTGATTTTTTTTTTTTTTTTTTTTTTTTTTTTTTTTTTTTTTTTTTTTGGTATGTTTTAAGGAAATGTCTACAAGGTGTTCAGGGTCTCACTATTAAGATGGGACTTATAGCGATCTAGCTATCTACAAGCTCCCCAGAGTTGGGATTACAGGTGCGCGCTACCATGAGCAGTCTCCATTGCTGTCTCAGTATGCCCCGTGGGCGGGGCTGGCACGGCATGTCCGGGGATTGAATCCTGGCCCCTGTGCCTGCTTGCAGGCACTTTAATCCGCTGAGCTCTTTGGCTGGCCTCAGGTTGATTTTTTTGTTTTATGTCTTTTTGTGACAGCATTTCTTTTTGTGTGCGGTTCAGGCCTCAGCTTCGCAGCAATCCTCCTGCATCAGCCTTCCAAGTGCTGGGATTACAAGTGTGTGCCACCATGCCAGCCTCTGGCTGATTTTTAAATATTAAGCTAATGGCACATTTTGAATAAATTCCAGCTGGATGATATGTAATATCTTTTAAAATTCATTTTATACATCTTTGAAATTTTGCTTATGATTTTTGCATACAGGTTTATGAGCGAGATTAGTCTACTGCCTTATTTCTTGTAAAGTTTTCATCAGGTTTTATAATCACCTTTATGGTTTCTCTTTCTGTTTGAAATGGAGTTTAACAAGTCTAGTTGACTATCCAGGACACACAGTTTAACAGTCCTTTGGTCACCTTATCAAGTACTCATAAAGGTAATTTACGCCTACAAGTGTTCCAGAATGTGGAGATAGGAATGTATTCAGGAGTTATTCTAAGTAAATGTCAAAACTTGGGTATTTCTGAAAGTAGAGAATAGGAAAATGACAAAAGTCTGATTTGATTAGATTGGGGAGAATGATGGTATGTTTGACATACTATGCACTAAGATCAGTTGTCCCCATCCTGAAATGTTATGTGGGATTTCAGATATTCATTGGCTTTCATAATATATTAGGCTGAGTACTCTATGGTGGAACAGAACCAATGAACTTTTCTTTGTATTAGATAAAACCAACAATGATGTGACTCTTTATAACCACAATGAAACAAAATACAATTTTTTATCCTCTAGACAAATTCAAAGCACAGTTGAGACAGAAGGGAAAAAGAAAAGGGAATCAGGGAATACAAAATAAAAGAAGGGAGTATCTGGAAAGTGGAGGAAAATACTCTCATCTGCACTGTGGTTTACTGCACCATTTTAGCCATAGAATGAATATTTACAGATATTAATTTCCCAAGAAAAAATGACAACAGGAAGAAAAGAGCAGCAAACAAATCATT
This sequence comes from Octodon degus, assembly GCF_000260255.1. NCBI lineage: Eukaryota > Metazoa > Chordata > Mammalia > Rodentia > Octodontidae > Octodon > Octodon degus. The sequence continues at coordinate 628,381 of NW_004524915.1, forward strand.
AAAATAGAGAATCAAGCTAAATCTAAAGAAAGGAGAGTCAGCACACAGCCAGGGGAAAAGAGCGCCCTTCACTGTAGGCTCAAAAATTGAGTCAAACTTCATATTCATTCCCCAGAGTGAGAATTGCATGCTTTGAAAATGCTGGAGCATATTCAATATGGAAGCACAAATAAATCTCAAAAGCGTGTGAGGCAAGAATAAAATCTTTATTCGAAGTGTGTTGGTGCATGCTTGTTACTTGGGAGGCTGGGACAGGAGGATCACAAATTCAAGCGCTGGCTAAGAGGAACCATGACTCAAAATAAAGTAAAAAGTTTGGGGACCAAGGTCAGTGGTACAGCACTTGCCTAGCATGTACGAAACCATTGGTTTAATCCTTAGTACTGCAAAAGAAAAAGGAAAAAGAGAACCTCCTTGGAATTACTGGCTAGTCAACACAAGGATGAAATGTTTTTCTACCTCATTCTTTCAAATCACCTGGTGTTATGGCATGGGTGGCAAGATGACACTGAAAAACAAATAATTCACCAGTAATGATTACTCAGCAGTGCAGCTCTCCCCAGATAAATGCTTCAACAACTCAGGGCAGAATTAGGAGTTGCTTCTTTTCCTCTCAAGAAAATGGAAACCGTTCAATAAATTCATATAACTTGAAATTCCAACAACTTGGAACTTGAACTATTTTACCCAACTTTGAGTTAGACTGATTTTTATGATTATATTGGTTAAGAAGAAATGTTTGCTAACACATAATTAAGGAGCAGTTTAAATCTACTTCAAAAGTAGATTTTAGAAAAGTTCAATAGATATTTTAACTAACTAATTATTCAGCAGCAATTTATGACAGTTATTATAGATTAGCTGATTTGGTTGCTAAAAGAAAACTGTATTTGAACTTGTTATCATAGTTACAATATATAATTGAAGTGAGTAAAACGTCATGCCTAAAATTTCTTAACAATGCTGACTGTATAGATTAATATAACAAACAATTCTACTCTTACCACTAAACCATAAGTAGCTGAGTGAAGTTTTACTATATGAATTTTAAAGCATGAATTTAAATATTTGTTACATCACATATATCATTTGAGAATTCAAGGGTAATTCAGTGTAGGAAACTTTTTGTAACATACCACATTAAGAGACATATAGGGTCTAGGACAATAGCTCAGTGGCATGTGCAAGGTCCTGAGTTAGATTCCCAATACAAAAAAAGTGATAATTAAAAAATTCTAATATTAAATAATCCTCATTAATCACCAGAAGTTTTAGTAATCTGGGAATAAAAGAGAATTCCTTAGCATGTTGAAATGTATCTGTCAAAAACTTGGATCAGGGCCAAGGATATAGCTCAGTGACACAGTGCCTGCCTGGCAAGCGCGAGGCCCTGAGTTCAATTCCTGATAGCCCCCAAATGCAAACCAAACCAAACCAACACAAAACAAAACCAAAAAAACTGGTATAAGCAGTGTTTTTATAAATAACATTTTAGAAGCATTTTTATGAAGGTAACGAAAAAGAAAACAATGTTAGTGTCACTCCTACATTTTTCTAGTGGCACAAGTTTGTAGTACATAGTGGTAACCTTCTAGTGGGAAAGGGGTACAGGTACATAGCAGTCTTGATCCTTTTCTCTTCCCCTGCCCTTTTCCTTTCTGTATGTGGATAGCCAAGTTTTTGAATACCATTTATGAAAGAGGTTATCTTTCCTCCAGTGTAGTTTTTGGTCCTCTTTGTCAAAGAACAAATAGCTGGATGTGTGGGGGGTTGTTTTTACATCCTTTATTCTGTTCCACTGATCCTTGTATCTATTTTTGTGCAAGTATTATGCTATTTTTTTAATCAAAGTAACTTTGTAATATAACTTAAATGATTATGATACTTCCTGCTTTTTCTTTTTACCCAGGATTGTTTTCACCATTCTGAGTCTCATCTGGATCCATACAAATTTTAGAAAGGGTTTCTCCAGTTCATTAAGGAATGATTGGGATTGCATTAAATCTGTATATCAGTTTTGGAAGTGGCCGTTTTGACTCTATCGGTTCTGCCTTTTCAGGAGCAAGGGATATCTTCCTTTTCTGCTGTCTTCCTCAATCTCCTCTTTCATAGCACTGTAGCTCTTGATGTAGAGGTCTTCCACTTCCTCATTTACAAATTAAATACTTAGGTTAATTCCTAAGTATGTAATTCACTTTTTTTTTTTTTTTTTTTTGCAGAACCAGGGATTGAACTCAGGTCCTTGCGCTTGCCAGGGAAGCTCTTATTCCACTGAGCCATCTCTCGGGCCCCTCACTCTCATTGTTTAATATTTTTAGTATTAAATATATTGGGTTAACTAATTCAAAAGTACAAGAAAAATGAAAAAAATAAAAGCATAATCTGTATTACAAGGACATGATGACATGACAAGAACAAAGAGTTTTCAGTTCTAGATTATGCCATGGTTTAAACAATCAGCTTTTAATCAGTAGGGATACAAAATCAAGTTGTCCAAGCAAGGCAAACTTGACATTTGATGAGCCCTTCTAGGGCCTCCTCTCTTTGAGGCCTGTAGATTCATTACAGTAAATGACTCCATTTACTAAGGAGTTCCCTTCTAGGAGAAAATTTGTAAATCAGATTCATTCCTAAGTCTAACAAAGTGAGTCTTAGGCACTTTTAACACAAACGTACAATGTGAAGCATGAAAATAAACACCCATACTGTACACTGTCGCACTGCACAGTGAGCACACAGCAGCACAACTATGACAATGTCCAGCAGGTATATAAGCTACTTCCACGACTTGTCCACATTTAGGAATGCCTGTTGGTATCTGAGAAAGATCACAACTCGAATGTTCATAAATCAAGGAATTACTCTATAGTCTAAGCAAGTCTAGTGCATAAATACAAAGTAGAGACACAAAGTGGCATGCTTTTTTTATTTAGGGTCCTCATAATTTTTATATACAAATTTATTGATTAAAATTATAAGTGCAGAATTATATTAAAATTAAGATAATGGAAAATAGTCCCCTCCTCCCCCCTCACTTACTACCACTCCTCAAAGGTAACCAATAATTAATAGAGGGATGCACATCCTTCCAAAAAATGTCTATCTTATGCATTCACAAATATATATACTCTCTGGCTTTAAAAAGTAAGATCATATTACATAACTTTATAAGATCATATGACATGTCTTTTTTCAAAAATATAATCTGTTCAAACTGGGTGTGGTGGCCCATGCCTGTAATCCCAGCACCCGGGAGGCTGAGGTAGGAGGATCATTGCAAGTTTGAGGCCACCCTGGGCTACAAAGTGAACTCAAGGCCAGCCTGAACTGAATAATGAAACCGTGTCTCAAAAGGATAGAAAAAACAACCTGCACATCTTTCTATGCATGTAAATATACATCTACCCACTACCACCAGGATCTCTGAGCCGGATGCTTTTTCAAGGGGACAAAAGCAGGTGAGCATCAGCCCTCCAGCTATGAACATGCAAAACTGCACCCCTCCTGGGAAGGAACCTTTCCTAACCCCTCCAGTGGCATCACATGGGCAGCCAGAAATTGCTTAGAGAGCTTCAGGATACTTTATACATAAGAAGCAGTTAAATGCTTTTATTTCTTTATTTGTGGTGTTGAAGATCAAACTCAGCATCATGCATGCTTGGTTAAGTACTCTAATACTTAGCTGTAACCCAGGCTCCTGATGAAATATTTTTCAAGGCCATAGCTGAAGAAAATAATCCTGATCATACAAAACTTGATATAAAAATCTGTCAAGCATTCAGATTGAATAGAATTGTAGCAACTTACCACCAACTGTCAGAAGTCAGAATGAATGGTTTTAGGACTCAACTCACCAATGATGTTTATTTCTGACATGATTCACTTTAACCACATTTCCTATGCACCTTTTGGATGGTTTTCTATGGGATTCCAGGCTCTGTGCTTTTCCTAGTTTGAGATTTTAATGTTGAAAGCTATTCAGAATATTTTAAATGTTAAGATAGTGGTTATCATTATTGCTTACTTCTGCAGCTTTATTACAGTCTAAATGAAGAAACATCTATAATACTGAATGCATGAACTCTCATGATAATTCTCATTCAAGACCTGAATTTATTCTATGGTACTTATTTCCAAAAAAGCATTTGAAGAGGCATCTCATTAGGGGTGTCCTTAGGATCCCTCTCCTCCACTAATCTCCCTTTGAGGCCTATAAAATGTTGGGGAGGATATTTTAGTGTTCCAAATTTTTTACCCAAAGTGTTTACTTTCTGTTTCTTATTAGTTTCTTTAATTCCCTTGCTTGTTTCCAATTGGTACATTATAATTGTGTGTAAATTCTTAGTAAAAACATGCAATTATGATACAGATACAATAAGTCCTTAAATTTAAAGTAGTTAGTTACCAAAAGCAAATGGGTGCCTAATCTTGCACCAGAATGAGCCTGCTCAATATTGACACAGTGAATTGTTCTGAGATTAAACCACAAAGAGAAAAGCAGGCGGAGGTTCAGTGAGTGACAGGGCTTTATGGTGGTGGTGGGGCAATGTCTCCCAGGGGGAGAGTTCATCTTCTTACTCAAAGAGACGCCTTCAGGGATCATGTAACTTGAATTCCCTATGAATTCAGTGTCATCTTAGCTTGACCAGTTCTGGAAGAACATATTAACCTCCGCTTGTGATTTTCAGAAAACCATTCTAATTTAGCAAGTAATTATGGGTCACATGTAGGACAAAGAACTAGATAATCTTGGATTACCCACAGGAAGCTTTGTCTCCAAGGCAACCCCCAATGGAGGGGCCGTTAATGTGAAGGCCAGTCCGTTAATGAACTGGGAAAGGTAACTGGCTCCCGAACCCATTAGAGCCAGGGAAATGGACGTAACAATTATATTGCTATTGAGGGCCTCTAGGATAGTAAATGAATGCTTCAAAAAGCCAGTTGAGGAAAAACATTCAGAGAATGGATATAATTGTCACTGTTCTACTGGACAAAGCCTGCACATCTATACTTGGCCTATGGGGAGTTCAAGCCTGGCCAATCTTTATTTATGAATTTCCCTGAGTCTCCAGCTGAATACATTGGCTTCAGTAGTTTCTACGACCTAGTTACCCCAAAAACTGTTGTTGTTGTTTTGTTTTGTTTTGTTTTTTCCTGAGTGGCACCCTCTGTTAATACACCAGGCTGGGAGGGAGGCCCAGAGGACATTTAGAAGAGAATACAACTGTGGGATTGTCCATTAGAGTCTTTGATACCCCAAACGGGACTGAAAAGTAAGACAAGGAGGCACAGATAAAGACCCTGAATGAATTTAGGTCAGCTTGGGTAACGTGTAAGAGAAGAGTGCAGATGACCTAGCTAGAGAGATGCTCTGGTAGGTGAGAAGAAAAACAAAAGCATGCACAAAAGCAACTCTAGAGAGCCAGAGTAAGAAATTAAAAATTCAAGAACCCTCTTCTTCCTTGGAGTATTTTCGATTTTTCAGTCTCTCTCAAAATCTTTTTTAATGCATGGATTTTATCTTCTGCTGTCTGTTCTTTATAACTCTATGAGCCATTGTTTATTTCCTTTCCTTGAGCTCTCTCTGAACCACATGGCACATCTAACTGATCTCCTTCCATGTACATTAACAGCCTAGGTTTTAAATCTTGTAGCTTAAAAGGTTAGCTGTTCATTTATTAGGTATTTATTCAGGTATGTTAATGAAAAAGGAATTGCTTTAGTTGATCTGAAGTGTACCCTGGAGACCTGTGTTATGAAA
>NW_004524915.1:634301-667021 GCF_000260255.1 Octodon degus
TCCTCCTCCTTCTTTTAGCTTGGTAATGAAATGAATGGTTTCCTCTGCCATAAACTTCCATGATATGCTGCCCTACAAACTGAGTGGAGAATTCTCAGTTCCCAAACCCACAAGCCGATATAAGCCTTTTTTTTTTTTTGTAAGTTGATTGTCTCAGATATTTGTTATAGTTATAGAAAGTTGCCTAACACAGGAATGAACACCCACTATTGAAAAAAAAATAGAAAAGACAAAAGATAACCTATGAACAAGATTGGCAGCGCCACAGAAGGAAATGCAAAAACCCTTTTTTGTATACTTGGAGACTCAATGTGTGAAGAAAACTTCTTTGGTGGGGCAAGATAAAGTCTGCCATTCACCTAAGATATTCACACAAATGTGAATTTGCCAAGAGAAAGGCAATTGGTAGAGGGAAGGGGTGTGTTGTGTTCCTTTCTTGGAGTATTTGTGAACAGATTTTAAAGTGCTAGGATGAAAAGTAGATTTGGAAGCACAGAAATGAGTGGACTGATTGAAAAGCTGAAATCAATTGTAGCAGTTGGTTTACAGCTTCGATGGTCTGGGAGTCTTCAGAGAGGTACCCCATGTCTACAATTCTGACAATAATTGGTTACCTTCTTTGGATTAAATTTCACATATTCGTGGCCATATATGAAAATCATGGAGACATGAAAGCAAAGGGCCCTAAAATAATAATGAAATCATTAATTCATTCACAAGTATTTCTCATACACTTTTATTTTATTTTATTTTATTTTTTTTTTTCGGAATTGGGGATTGAACTCAGGCCCTTGCACTTGCCAGGCAAGCACTTATTCTACTGAGCCATCTCCCTGGCCCTCATACACTTTTATGAATACTACCTACCATGGTGGTGTTCTAGGCATTGGTCACAAGGTGGTGAAAAGATAGAAGTCTTGGTGTCGCAGTCCTTTGAAGAGAGAGATACAATTGCAGGGGAAAAAAGGAGGGGGGTGATCTTTTCAATGTCCACCATGGAAGATAAGGATTACACTCCTATAACAAAAGATACGTGATCAAGAGGAAAGCATGACATGTCTGTTCATGGATTTATGTGACACTGCAGCCTTCACAGTGAAGACCCACAGCTCAAAGTGAACTATACATTTTTATGCTCAGGTCAATGAAATAGGGATACCCATAGCATGCAATTGGAGGAAAAGGGTCAGAGCTGATAGAAATGAAGGGGGCAGTAACACTGTCTGTACAGACCTTTCTTGGCCCCTCAGTTTTGACATTTCTTCCCACAGTCTGGGCATAGAGTAAAGAAAGTTTTGGAAATGAGCATCTTCTGATCTACTATGAGACAAGGAAGGCCAGATGATTTGCTTATGACCAGTTCTAAGACAGAAAGGTGGGATAAGGTTAGAATAATATTTTTAGTATTTATAGCTGGATTAAGGAGAAAAGGTTTCTATTCTGTATGCCCCACATTGAGGAAGCAAAATTCCATGCCTGGTTGGAAAGGAGGGAGGAGACAGGAGAGAAGGAAAAGGGCAAAGAGAAACTTGACTGCTTTCTGAAGACTTCACTTTGAGGTATCATTTTCTGAGACCCAAGATGATAAAACTGTTAATAATTTTGAGGAAATTTCAAATTATGAAGTTGATAAGTGCTGTGAAAATACACAAGATCAGAGAAATGAGACAGAGAGTGGCCACTGGGGTTGGGTGGTGAGGGAACCTGGTAGGAGATGGTGCTGGGAATGCTTCCCCATGAAGGGACATTTGGTCTGAGGCTGGAGAGATACAGAGAGCCAGCCGAGGAAGGATAAAGAGGGAGGGCATCCCAGACAGCAGGGACAGTAAGTACCCTAGCTGAAAGAACCATGGGGTGGCATGGCATGTCTGCAAAGAGAAGCCCAGAATGACTGGTCAGAATGGGGAGAAGGGGCGGAAGTGCTGGTGTGGTGGGAGAGCAGGTTGTATTTTAATGTCAGTGAGCAGTGACTAGAGAACTTCAAGCAAGTAACTAGTATAATTTCTGGTGTGATCTCTGCCAGTAAATGAATTAGCAGCACTTGAGGGCTTGTCAAAAATTTAGATCTCCGGTTCTCACTGCAGATCTGACTGTACCAGAATTTTAACAGAGAACACTGATAGGTCTGACCTTTGTTTGCCTCCAGCTGCCCAAGTTCCTGGGGTGGCTGTTTCCAGCCAAACAATACCCACACATCCTTTGCCTCCTGGCCTGCACTGGTAGGACATGGCACACCTGACATGACACAATATTAGCTGTGGCTGTGTCAGCCATGTTACTGCTTAGTCATCACTACTCAGCTGGTCCTGCTTCACTGATTTTCCCGACACCCATCAGGGAAAACCCTACTCCATAACTTGAGTTAGCCTCTCCTTTGGGGCTTACACCAGGGGGTCTCACTCATAATCCTCAAATTCAGGCTGGCTGTGTTCTTTTACTGGTCCCCACCATTTATTTACCTAACAGACACACATGCACATAAAATTTGGAGAAACTTGTGATTTAAAAAGACTCTAAGGGGCTGGCCAGATACCTCAGAAGATTAAAGTGCCTACTTAGGCAGACACAGGGGTTGGAGGTTTGATCCCTGGATTGCCGTGCTGGCCCAGTTCCTGGGGCCCACTGAGACAGCGATTGAGACAGGACATGGCCGTGCATGCTTGTAATCCCAGCACTTGGGAAGCTGAAAACAGGAGGATCACTATGAGTCCAATCTGTGTGGTGAGATCATGTAGACCCTGCAGATACTGCAGACCCTGCAGACACTGCACTAAATACAAAGAGAGAGAGAGAGAGAGAGAGAGAGAGAGAGAGAGAGAGAGAGAGACTCTAAGGTACAGTCACTGAGATTGTTCTAATTTTTCTTATTTTTTAAAGAGAAAAATAATAGGACTGGGTGGGGAGCTCAGTGGTGGAGCACTTGCCCAGCACACATGAGGCCTTGGATTCAATCCCTAACACAAAAAATTAAAAATAAAGTTTTAGAAAAGGAAAATTACAGATGCTGGTGAGGAGGTAGAGAAACCTAAACACCAAACCCTCATATTTTGCTGATAGGACTGCAAAGTGGTGTAGCCTCTGTGGGAAAGAGCAGGGCTACTCCTCAATACTGCGAACAGAGTTACCTGTTTAGAACAATTCCACGTTAGGGTTTATGCCCAAATGAATAAAACACATCTTCAAAGAAAAGCTGGCACATAAATGTTCATAGCAGGGCTGCTCACATTTGACAAAAGAGAGAAACAACTCAAATGTCCATTAACTGAAGACTTTTAAAGGACAAAGGTATGTCCACATAATGGGATATTAATGAGTCATAAAAGGAGCGAGGTACTGAACATGAGTCACACAACACGGATGGACCTTGGGCACTAGAGCGGGGAAAATAGAGCGGCTGTTTAATGGACATGGAACTTCACCTGGGGTGACGGCATATTCTGAAACTAGATGGTTGTACAACATTATAGATGTACTAAATGCACTAATGGTAAAATTTGAGTGTATGTATATTACTATAATTTTAAGTACAAAGGATGCAAACAGCAAGAGGGCAAACACGCCAAATGGTATTTCCTCATGGCTATTGATGGTCTGTTGGGCACTAAGACTGTAGAGTTAGACGTTCTGTTATGGCAGAGCTGACATCTAGGGGTGGGAACATTTGCTGCAGTGCTGCTTCTTGGTGAAGGCAAAGGAAGGGATGGTCCCAGTATGCTAGAGGGTTCTAGAACTTTCGGCCTGCCCAGGTGGCAAAGTAAGGTTTTAAAGATCAAGGGGCATCTGGGTAGACCAGGAGAGGAATCACTGTCATCAAGGGCAAAGGGAACAATATGTGCAAAGGTCGGAAGTGTGCAGGAATGCAGCTCCCTTAAGGAACCATGACTGGTTTGGTGTAGCTGATTAGGACACGAAGGAAAGATCCCACAAATGAGCTGGAACAGTGGCTTTCTGAGCCATTGGTACTTGCTAAGATTCCCTGGCATTTCTGGGAATGGATAAGTCACTCCAAATTCTGCCTCTGTCTTCTTATTACCATCTCTCCACTGTGTTTCTGTGTCTAAATTTTCTTTCTTTCTTTCTTTCTTTCTTTCTTTCTTTCTTTCTTTCTTTTCTTTTTTTTTTTTTGGTAGGACAGTTTCAATAATTAACACATTGCATACATTCTTCCTAGTGGTTAACTGCTGTACAAGATGCGGGCATGATATCCTATTTACAAACACCATTAGAACAGATCACTCTATTCATTAAGAGAATGTAACTATATATCTATCCTAACCACTTTGAATACACAGATACAAAATGGACATTCATCTGTATACCCTTTTTTTTTGTTAAGTTCCATTATTTGAATATTATAGGTGTATAAACTCAGCAAAATATTCTAAAAGAGTCCAGGAGCCCATAATAGTATTGGGTCTTCCGCTTGACTGGCAATGTCAGAAATTGTTGACCTGAGTCCCCTACAGCTCAACATAACAGCATGGCTTTACTTCTTATATTTAGTTTTTATACTTTTCTGCTGGATGGTTAAGACCAAAGTAAAGCAGGACCTATGCAACAAGAGTTGTAACTTTTAGGTCTGATAAGGTCCGGGAAATCCCCTCAGGATTTATCCTGAGATCCTGTACCTCAGATTTAAATTTTCTTTTTATAAGGACAGTAGTAATTGATTAAGACCCACCATTAGTCAGTATGGTCTCATCTTAACTGTATCTGGAAAGTCTGTTCTACACAAGATCATTTTCATAGATACCAAGAATTAGCACTGGATTCCTTGTGGGAAAGATACGGATCAATTCCCTACAGGGCCTGACCATGTAGAATGGGAGAAAAATGGAGACAGATTTACATTTTCCACTAGTCATTCTGGTAGGCTGAGTTAAGAGTCTGAAGAACTGTGAGATGGTGGAAGACCAGGTAGCAGCTTACTGAAAAACAATGAATAGGAACTTCTGAGGCCTGGACAAGGCCATGGCTGTGAGGCTGTTTTTCTGAATCATCAGAAGCACTGACAGAGGTGGAATTTGTGTTAAGAGGAGATCATTGGCAGAGGGGAACGTGCACTACTCCTGGCAAGCCTGGTGGTGAGCAGCCATTGATTACTGTTTGTGAGACCTGGGACTTCACTGGGTTGGATAACATGGTGATATTCCCAGTCCTACAGTTTTTACTGAGGAGGAAAAATGCTCTCCCCTCCCTCCCTCATTTCCTCTTTTCTTTTTTCTAGTATTCCTTTTTTTTTTTTTTTTCGATGCTAAGGCTTGAAACTAGGTCCTCACACATACTAGGCAAGTGCTCTACTACTAAGCTACATCTCCTGCCTCGCTCTAGTTTTCTAACTACAGAGTTTGTTCTCAGACATTCTCTGAAAGTAGCATTTGTAAAGTTTTTATTATTGTTTTATTGTTGTTATTGGCTGTCACTACTTCTCTATTGGTCAGTACATTGAACTCATGGATTTTAGCATATATGATGCATTTTAGTCCATGTCAATTATTATTCTTAATAATGCTCCTGTTGTCCAGTGGGAAACTCTTCATGGTACCTCCTGAGTCCTGTTAATACAAGCTTAGTAATTGTGGTAGTTCCCTTGCTTTCTTGATCTTCTCCAATCAGATAGATGGTGATAGGTACATGATTATTAATAAACTTTTTTTTTAGTAGTAATGCACAGGAGCTTTTCATGTATAATCGATTGCATCAAGTTTGTATCTGATCAGTCCAGGGCTAAGGTGTGTGACATGCTGTTGTCAGACTGCACTGAATTACAGAGCTGGAGCCCTGTGCTCTAATCATGGCATTGGTGCAACCTACAAAGTAGTCGCCTATTTTCTGAATCTTCTTCTACGGCCTTCAAATCCCCCTCTCAAGATAAAAGGCTGTGATTTTAATTTTGGCTCACACGTGCCGAGACCCCATATAAAGATATTTTCCCAATAAAGCCAATCGAATAGTTGTATGACTAAGTTCAATTAAATTTTTGTGTTTGTGCTATTTATTTTATCAAGTCAATTTATAAAACAAAAAATGTTAAATTGCATGTTCTGGGGTTTATTGTCATTATTTAAAATACAGCCACTGAACTGATGAAGGCGACATGGATTGACCCTTCTGCTTGCTCTTTCAGAAGCTGCAGCCAACTGGCAAATAGCTTCCCCCAGCCTCCTGCTGGAGCATCTGCTAATGCTCTACAGATTACCAGGGCCCCTCGGCCCCCACCTCACTTACTACCCTTCCTCAGGCTGCTCATTAACTCATTAGAAGCTGCCACGATAGAAGCTGGGGAGGTTCTGCTCTCTGACAAAGCTCAGGATTTCCCAAGTGCCTGCCTCAGTATCACCTGCAGTCTTTGGTAGATAAGACTGTCCCCTCAGGCTCTGCAACAAAGGTGCTGTGCATTTCCCATGGCACTGATCATAGCATCAGGAATTAATGAATTCCATGCAGAGATCTTTGTGTAATGTCTGCCTTGAGCACGGAACACTAAGTCTCACCAGGGCATCCTATGTCACATGTTGCTCAGTCCCTATCCTGGGCACCCAATGTTTGGGCATTCTCAAATTTGATGGATGCTACATGCATGAGCGAAAAAACGACCAAGTAAATCAGGCTGATGGAGAGTCTCCTGGACACAGTCACTCACTGTCCTTTTGGTGTACAAATTGTCCATGTATGATCAGAGAAGGATTTCCCCCCCCAATTTAAGGCTAGCATGTAGGGCTGGGTGTCAGCACATGTGTGCAAATGTATATATGTATGTGTGTACATACACCTAATGGGTCTCTCCTGTTTTCATCTAACATATCAGGAACTTCAAAGCTGAAGGCTGGAACTTGCCTTGTCCAGTGAGTCTGCACACTGTTAAGAAAAAAATAGCACTCAATTGTTGATCAAAGATTGAGAATCTGATGCAGATTCAGCCACTGGATTTTACCCTCAGGATTCTGGCTAAGCCCAATACTTAATCTGCAGAACAGCCATCTGGGGCCAGAGCACTGTTGGCTCCTTAGCACTGAGGTGCTGTGTTCTCTGCAGTGTTGACCTACCCACCTAGAAAGAGCTCAACTACTGTCGGGCTGCCCTGACAGTATATACAATCCATCTTGTTCTCATGAAATGCCCTCCTCAGTGAGCTCTGAGATTTATAGTTGCTCCCGTGTGCTACTGCCTCCTCTCCAGCCTTGCACAGTCATTTTAGGTCTGGGTTTCCCATTTTTCTTTCTCCCTCTCGGTTGGTTACCCTGTGTCAACTTTAAATTACTGGCTCCTCACTGCTCACTGGGCACTGCTCCAAGCACTTGACAGGTATTGACTCATTTCCCTGGATAAAGCTGGACCCCACTAGCTGTTGCACACGTCACACGCTTGTATCTACTGCCGGAGCTGTTCTTGTCGGTTTTCTATCTCTTTGATGTGTTGTTTCAAGGCTGGATTTTACAGCAAGGTAGCTGGAAAAGGTGCTTTGAGCATTTGCATTCTTAGGCTGGAATGGAAGACAAACTGTAGGGAGGCTGCCTGAAGGTAGGTTAGAGTGTGTCAGGAAATTAACCTTCAGGAAGTGTTTGACCACAGTATGAGAAAATATATGAAGCGCTAATGCCCTTGGCATACCTTAGAAAATTTCCGAGATACTTCATAAGTATTTTATAAGCCCTGGCAGAGGTCAGGGAAGGGCGTTTAGCGGGATCCTTTGCAGCCCACACCCTTGGTGCTAATCTCCAGTCCTCCATGGTCCTGACTTTGCAGACGGAGGTGCTGTATGGCAGGAGCAGCAAGCCAGGCTCGGCACCAGCACGCCGCTCCCAGGAGCCCCGTCTTCCACAGCACACTGCTTCTGTTTCACAAGCTCTTCTGATTTCTGCACTACTTAAAAAACCAGCAAAGTTTCCTTAATGAAGATGTCACAATGTTATTTTCCTGACAGTGAAAGTTATACAGGCTGTTTCTAGAGATGTGCAGAGCATGAAAAAGTAAAAAGAAGCAAAAAAGCAAGAGGTCTCACCACCCCACATATAAAACCCAAATCAGAACACGCCCGACTCTGGGTCGTTGAGGATCAGTCGGTTCTGCCTCCTTTTCCCCAGCTCATATCCCTCGTGGATCTTGTCACCGCCCATTTTCATCCCATGCCTGTGATAAGGAGAAGTGTGAGTCCAAGGGGGCTCCGCACCCAGGAGGGAGGGACTCAAGGAAAACGTTTGCTTTTAGAAGAAAGGCAGGGATCGACAGGAGACTTGCCCCCTCCCTGCAGTCCCTTCTGATGGTTCTGAAAGGGAGCCAGAGCTCTGGGACATAAAGGTTTTGGCCAGAATTAAAGCCCAAAGTAGGAATGAAAGGATAGAAACCTCTGGATTAATTCTTCCTCTTCTAGCTGATCTGTGAAGATGCTGTAGAAAGATTTTAAAAGATAATGTCCTGGGTTTTACTTTCCCTCCCATCAAACCTCTCTTGCACCTCGTCGGAGACCCACACAAACCACAGCTTTATTTTGTCAAGCTACACTATATAGGGTTTCTCTCTTTTTTCGTCTCATTAACTTCACTCCCTCAGCCTCCCTTGCTTTTCCAATGATTAAAGTAGTGGGCTTTTTAAAAAGGCCTCCAATTAGCACCTCATCAGCTCCAATTAGAGGAGACAAAAGCAGTGTAAAGATAAATCAATGAGAGGGGCCGGCACAACATCATGTAATCACTTAAGACAAGCATTGAGCATTCTCTTTGCGACCCACACTGGGCCTATTCACCTTTCTTTCTTCCTTTTGGATGCATTTAAGACTGTTTTGCTGGGAAGACAGGCCTCCCAGGAGTCTCATAATTCCTCATTCAGCGGCTACCTGTTTACAGCTCAGAGAGTCCAAGGACCTAAACAATCCTATATTGTGTGCCTGCGCGTCCTCCGAGCCCAGCTCCCTAATGGTGTGATTTCTGGGGCCGGCTGACTAAGTTAAAGGCTGCCTTTATACTCACCAGTGTTCTGCCTGTACTGTCTTCTAATTACAAGGGAGGGCAACAATGTATTTTTTTTTCAATGAGAGTTCTTTGGAGCAGTTAATTTGGTGCCTGTACTAAATGCCCCCAAACATTAATTAGGGTGGAAGGAACCCTAATTTCCTCAGCAGCTTTCCCCTCCACTTACTTCCCTCGTTTTCACATAGGCCTGGACGAGTCTCCATAATGAAATTACCTCATTAATGCCTTTATTCTCCACAGTAACTCATTCAAAACCGACCATTTAGCTTTAATTGAATGCTGTCAAAAGGAAAAAGGTGCATTCATGGCTTTGATTAGCAAAAAATTTTCCCCCCTAAGGGGTGGACAGATTTAAATTATGAAGATGGTAAGTAGTGAGTTATAATTGGGGACAAGCAGCACTTCAGGCAAGCTTAAAGGCTTTCAAAGCTTGGGCTGGCCAGTCTGTGGACTATTAACTATGTCCAGCGCCTTGTTTTCTGTATTCGAATTGATGGCAACTTAACTATAAAAAATAAAATGGGGTTTAATTTTTGTTTAATACACAGTGGGGTTCTATTTACCCACAGAGCAATAGCTTTTCGATGAGCTAAGTCTTTGTTCCCTCAATAATTTATTATCTGTGCTTTCTAACACGAGCTTTGAAGGGCACAAAGCATGTTGCTGTTTCCAGGGAAAAATAAAACCTGAAGTACACAGAGCACGCAAGTGCCTTGACACTTCTCCAGGACAGCCCCACTGCTGAGGTCTGAGACATTATTGTTTTTTAAAGTTACAGTATGTTAGGGATTGAACCCCTAGTAAACACCTTGCTCAGCATCTCTTGTTTACAACAATTCTATGAAGACCTAGATGTGAAAGAGCAGAGGCAGGCATAGGGGCCTTAAGTAGTTACTCAACATCACAGTTAGTGGCCAGCATAGGACCAGAGGTCACCAGAGTATAAACTTGGAGTAAAACATTTACCGGGGATTGAACTCAGGCCCTTGCGCTTGCCAGGGAAGCACTTATTTCACTGAGCCATCTCCCCAACCCCACATTTATGGTTCTTTGAAGGTAGAGTTGCTTTCTGATGATATCCAGAAAGAAGGTCCATTGTGGTACCTTGGTTCAAACTCAAGTTGTTGGTATAAAGAATACAGTAGGGGCCAGGGATATAGTTCAGGGACATAAGTGCCTGCCTGGCAAGTGCAAGGTCCTGAGTTTGATCCCTGGCACCACACACACACACACACACACACACACACACACACACTACCACCACCACCACCACCAAGAACAAGAACAACAATAATAATGATAATAATACAGTCAACATTAGTAGGCAATTCTATGCTGGTGGTAAGGTCTATTTATATACAAAATGATCTAGCATGTGGGTCATGATGTGTCAGTGAATCATGAATACATGATATAGGTCTTTCTGGACTCAAAAGTGGTGTTCAGTTATTAGGCATAAGGAAAAAGAGAGTGGATGAAAGAGTGTGAGAGAGGCCTTACCTGTACAAATGACAGAAATGCATTCATTCATTCATTCATTCATTCATTCAAAAACCTTACACTAGTTTAGGAAACACAGAGCTTACAGTGATAGAGGAGGTAGTAAAACACAACACAACCCATGGTTGTTTATTTAAAATAAGAAACAACCAATAAGGCCATATGGAGCTTGTTATGACTTGTGTCTGGATGTACCCCCAAAGCCTCATGGGATCATAGGTGGGGCTTTTTTAGAGGTGGCTGGAGGGCTGGGGGGAGATAGCACAGCTGTCTCAGTGTCTGCCTGGCAAGTGCAAGGACCAGGGCTAGATCTCCAGTACCACATATCATGTCAGCCCTGGAATGTGGAAGTGCACACCTATAATCCCAACATTGGGAGGCTGAGGCAGGAGGATCACTATGAGTCCAAGCTTGTTTTTCCCCTCTCGTGACGCTCCCCAGCCACATCACTTTGCCTTGGAGCCAGTTGACGATGGACTGAAACCTCGACAAACTGAGAGCTAGTTAAACTTTCATTCTTCAACATTGGGTGTCAGGTATTTTGTGTTAGTAATGAGCAAAGTAACTAGACAAGTACTGTTGAAGAACGCGAGGCATGGGCCCCCAGAGATCTGGCTCCAAAGTACTACCTCTGCCATGGCCATGGCCTTCACTCTGCTCAGCCTTGGTTTCCTTGTTTGCTCAATGAAGATAATAAAACCCACATGTGAGGATGAGATTAGATAACACATGTGAACAGCAGACATAGAACCCATGTTTTGAACTTTGAGAGCATAAGGAAAGTGGGTATTAATAATAACTATCTAATTGAACCAAGCTAAAGGTCTTCTAACCCTGGGAAAACCTCAGGATACATTGTATTCTAAAGTTTTGCATTAACTCACATATTTATTATTTGTGGCTTAGAAGGTATTATTTTAAGTGATAATAATTTCAAAACCATTAGACAGTAAGAATGCTATTAAATACTCCATATTTCTGAGTGGAGGTTATAATGTTTGGTCTACAGGCATTAAACACAAATAGCTCTGACCTTGTAGAAAATACTAGCAATGGGAAAAAATATAATTTTCTACCAGTCATTGAAATTCCATTAGATAATTAGCATATATTTTTAACTTTTGATCATTGTTAAAGCCAAATATATCATTTGCATTTTTTCTTTCATCAGCAAGGTAGACTATCTCCTTCACATAACAGTTGTTCTAGCAAGTAACCCATCATGCCAGTGTGAGAACCACCATTTTTCTGGCCTTTGGTTAAAATTCACTGGGCTCATTGCTGAAATAATCACTGTGTTCTTGATTAAGATTTGTATTTGGTTAACTTCAAAACAGGGAAATACATTGTTTTGGAAGAGCTGGGAAACACAGTTCTCCTTTAATCTCCTCAGAGAAAGTTTCTTTTGTGATGGCAGTTGAATTTCTCTACTTCAGTCAGCACAGTGACTTGCTACTTCTTTATGTATCAGGTGTGTGTGTGTGTGTGTGTGTGTGTGTGTGTGTATGTAAAAAAGAAATCCTACCAGGTGGTGCAGCTTGTAAGACTTTCTGCCTCCATGACATGTTGTGGACAACACATCTTTTCTTTTTTTGGCCGTACCAGGGATTAACTCAGGACCCTGCGCTTACCAGGCAGGAGCTTATTCTACTGAGCTATCTCCCTAGCCCTGGACAACACATCTTAAGTGGTGCAGTTTTTAGGTAAGGCCTTGGGCCTTTGACACCAAAAGAGGACCAGTACAGAATGTAGTAATATACTGCTTCCTACTTTTTTAAAAAAATCTTTTATTTATTTACGTATTTGGTACAGGGTCTCACTACACAGCTCAGACTTGTAGCAATCCTCCTGGTTTCAGCCTTCCCAGCGCTGGACTACAGGCATACACCACCATGCCCAATTTTGGTGGCTGGCTCAGTGAGGGGCCAGCATGTGGTACTTGGAATCAAACCCAGGTCCTTGCGCCTGCCAGGCAGACACTAAGACTACTGAGCTATCTCCCCAGCTCTCTTTCTACTTTAGAACTTTCTGCTACTACATTAGTGATAATAATGAATTACCACACCACGGCAATTTAGTCCTAATATTAGAAATACTATGTTGGCAATCTATTCTATGTAAAATTGCAGATTACTTCACAGGCAGTAGAAAATAGGTGCTATGCCTTGATTCATAATCCAGCCATAAACTGAAGCCCTAATTTATACCTCCTCCTCCAACCTTATTTAGGAGAAGGGATGCTGCAGGTGTAATGTGGTGAGGTCCCAATGTGACAGGGTGGGCCTCACATCAAATGATGGTGGGGTTTGGAATATGAAGAGTATAATTTGTACACAGTTAGACATGCATGGAGGAAAATGGTGCCCAGCCACATGGGGCAAGGTGGAGGAGTGTGTGCACAGGTGTAGCACACAAAAGACTGCCAGCAAACAACAACCATGAGGAGGCCTGGAGCAGATCCTTCCCTGCTTTCTCTATGGAGCATGGTATTCTCTGTAGCAGGACTGTGAGATAACAAATTTTTATACCTACTATCAGCTCTCTCTTTTTCATCTCTGTCTCTCCGTCTTTCTCTGGTACTCTGAGGAGTGAAACTAGGACTTTTGCCCTACATTTTCAGCCCTCTTAATTTTATGTTTTATTTTCTAAACTTTGAGACAGAGTCTCACTAAGTTGTCATGTTGTCCATACTAAACTTAAACTTCAAAGTTTCTGCCTCCACCTAATAGTGAGGGGTCACTGGCATGCAGGCCATGCTTGGCCCGAATTTCCGTCTTTCAATTATCCAGATTATTTTTTTTTTGTTTTTGCAGCCCTAGAAAATGAATATAAGTGCTATACAAATACTTTAAGAATTGAGGGGCCGGGGAGTTGGCTCAGTGCAATAAGTGTTTCCCTGGCAAGCGTAAGGGCCTGAGTTCAATCCCCGGTTCCACAAAAAAAAAAAAAATAAAAATAAAAAATAAAAAATTGATTACTTAACCTCATTATAAGTGATGGACCTTCTTCGCACATCATTGTGATTATTAGTAATACAATTTATCACATGAATCAGGTAATATGCTTTTATAACAATATTGATTTTTTATTTGTATAGTTGTTTCTCTTCCAAAGATCTTCAAGCAATAGCAGTTTTTGCTAGATATTTATTAGAAAAATGGTATTTTTTTTTCTTAAATTGGCGGAACTTTTTTATTAGTATGTGTTTTGAATACACAATCAATAGATCATTTGTGGGGAATTAGTACTTATGTAGACAGTATGTCTTAATCCTGTTCCAACTTCTTCCCCTCCCACCCATTTTGCCATCCTTATATCTCCTTCTCATCTCCACCAAGCCTATCTTTTTGTTTCCTATCATCTATCTTTTATTTTGCTCTTTAAATTATTCAATGTTAGCATGTACTTAATCTTTTTTTTAAAGAATCTTTTATTTATTTATATATTTGGTGCAGGGTCTCACTGTGTAGCAGCTTAGACTTGTGGTGATCCTCTTGTCTCAGCCTCCCCAGTGCTAGGATTATAGGCGTGCACCACCACACTCAGTTTTGGTGGATGCATGGCATGCCCAGGGGTTATGGGGCCAGCACGGCACATGGTACCAGAGACTGAACCTGGGTCCTTGTGCTTGCCAGGCAGGTGCTTCCACCATTGAGCTATCTCCCCGGTCCTCACCTAATCTTCTGTGTCTGATTTGTTTCCTTTAGCATTATGGTCTGGAGGCACACCCATTTTCCTACAAGGGATCAGATCTGCCCCTCTGCATGGCCGAGAAGCTCTGCTTTATGTACATATACAACATTTCCCTTACCCCTTCGTCTGTCGATGTGTATATTGACTGCTTCCCAGATTTAGCTGTCAGCGTGGATACCTGTGTATCAGTGCCATGCAGTGTGGAAAAGGATATTTCTGAGGTGCCCCTGCAATGCTTTCTCTGCTTCTTCCCTCCCCACCCCAGCCAAATGTCGTATCTCTAGGCAGGTTTATTCTGTGATGACGACTAAGGGAACCACAGAGATGAGTGTGACTTCTCACTGTGAGCCAGGAGTCCTTTTCATCTTTTGTTGGTGGAATGAAGTTGCCATGTACATTGTAAAAATTAGGAGAAATCATATATTTATTGCACTGATATATAATGAACGCTGGATGGATAAAAATACTGTCTAAAATTTATTGAGCTCTTCTCGCAAATGGACACTAAATCACAGGTTTTCCATATATTTTCTCAATTTTGCCAGAAAATCCCATAAAGCCCTATCTATTGCTATCATACTAAGGAGCAGACTTAAAGTTCTAGGTGACAGCAAACTGGACTCCGCACAGTGAGATAGTGCCTTCAGTGCGAGGCCAGTGTGCCCCTGTCCAAAGACACGCCTTTCCTTCTAGTCCTTATCTTAGCCAGGTCAGGCTGAAGGCAATGCCTGGACTTTTCCTGCAGTACATGCTTTTAGTGCCTTTTATATACATAGTTACCAGAAAGAAAGTGATGAGTATGACCAATATTAGGCTCGTCATCTGCAAGGAGCACCAGGTTGCATACTTCAATGTGTATTACCTCTTTAACCTTCTTACCAGCTTTGTGCAGCGGGCAGCGTTTAGCTCCTTTTTGTAGAGGCTGAACCTGAGGTTCAGAAAAGTTAAGATATTTACCAAGGCTGCACAGTATGTGATTAACAGAGCTAGATTCCAATGTTGGTTTATCAGAGGTATGTGCCCTTTGCAGGGTCATGTGTTGTGGAAGGGGGAGAAAGACTGAGGATACTTTCAAGTGACACGGGGAAAGTGGCTGTGAAGTAGGTCCCTACAGATTAGGGATTAGGCAGTGAGAGCTCAGCATAAGAAGACCTGGACAGGCAGGAAAGAACCCACAAATAAAAATGAGCTCTGCAA
Source organism: Octodon degus (assembly GCF_000260255.1). NCBI lineage: Eukaryota > Metazoa > Chordata > Mammalia > Rodentia > Octodontidae > Octodon > Octodon degus. The sequence goes on from NW_004524915.1 coordinate 649,661, forward strand.
GCAGACACAGGGGTCGGGGGTTTGAACCCTGCGCTAGCTGTGCCAGCCCTGCCCATGGGGCATGCTGAGATGGTGATTGAGACTGGGTGTGGTGGCACATGCCTGTAATACCAGCTCTTGTAAGGCTGAAAACAGGAGAATCACTACATCTAGTAGTGAGACCCTGAACACCCTGTAGACCCTTCCATAAGATACAGGAAAAAAAAAATGAGCTCAGAGAAGCAGAGCAATAATTTTCCCTCTAATCTTAAAAATAATCCTAAATGACCAAGTACTATGAACAGTTTAAAAACCTCTAAGGCTACTCCTCCAGAAGCCCAAGATGGTCCAAGCAACACCAGGACAGCGGTGTACGGGTTCCTTCTCTGCACACAGTGAGGCAAATGGGAAGCCTAGAGATAGCAATTTAGGGTTTTTAAGGTACTAGGATTCTAAGATGAGAGAATCAGGGTGTGGGTAGAAAATCATTTCCATAAGTAAGTGAGAAACAAATTTCAAAGCACCTTGTTCAGTGACTGGGTTTGTAGTGGGTGCTTAATAAATATCCATTTTCCTTTAGCCCTTCTCGTTTTTCGTATGACGAGACATTTGCAATCAGTATAATAGAAACAGGAAATAATACAGTAAATACAAATAATACAGTAATACAGTAGCCAGAGATGCAAGCTGCCTAAAGAATTTTGTAAACTTGTTACGCAAACTTAAGATTCACATGGTGTGAGCTCACAGGAGCACTAAAGCATGAGTTCCAAGCAAGGCTTTAAAAAACACAGGCCAGACTGCTCAGGGCATTTTAACATGACCTTTGCAACTCGAAATAATCATGTCACCCTGTGGCTCCTTTAAATGCAGTCTGCCTTGGACACTACTTATTTACATTCCTAAATGATCTCTTCTAAAAGACTACAAGCTCCCAGATGCAAGAGCTTCTGTTTTCTCAGTTACTCTTCTCTTGTTGCTGGAACAAAATAGCCACCACACCAAATTAAGGAGCAAAATGTTTATTTAGCTGACAGTTAGTGGAGGTTTCAGTCCATACTCACCTGGCTCCAAGGTAGAGCAGCACATGGCAGAGGCAGCCGTTTATGGTGGTGGGAAAACAGTACAGAGTAAAGGGAGGAGCTGTAGCTGCTGCTAGCTAACCTCTTTCCCTTCCTTACGTTGTAATGCAGATTGTCTGCTCCAGGGCAGGTGTAGCACTCACCCACAGCCCCAGCGCTGGATCATGAATTAATCATAAAATCTAAAAGCCACCCCAATGTCTGCATCCAATGACTGCACGAGGCTTAGGGGGGACACCTAGACACAAACCATAATACCTGTTATTTTGGGTTTTTAACTTTTGTTTTTGGTTCATAATTATACTTGGTATTTTGTTCCAATAGTCTCATTCCTTACTTTTCCAGACTTTTAAAATCTCTGCCTTTGCCAAAAGACACAAACTCCTGAAGGACAAATACAAAAACATGGGTGCATTGTTATTACTCTTGCTGCTGGGGGCCACTGATTGAATTAATCTCCAATTCAAAGTCTCACATTTCTGGCAAGATCCCCCTGGATTTGGGCTGGTTTCCTCTATTGGGCCAGTGCTAAGAACTATTACTTTACGTGAAGGGTTTCTATAGCATAATTCCCTATTGGGCATTCTTGTGGGTGGTCAACAAATAATTGTATATTGAAAGGGATCAGCACACAGATTTGGTACACACACACTGTTTTGAGTTTGGGGCAATTAGCTTTCAGCTTGTCTTGTCTTGTTTTTGTTTAAAAGCAGGACATGTTTACTTTTGTAAAGGTAACTTACATGAGGAAGGTGTCTCCTCCTCTTAGAATGGGAACAAAACTACTGTGTGACAATGCTTATCACCTGTGTGACACTCATATACACACTAGATCTTACCAAATGGCCCTTATTTGTGTACAATTCTTAGTCACTGGCCTATAACTTACTCTCTGCCTCAAGCCCAATCCCTAACCCTCTCTTCTTTGTCTTACTTCTCAATTCTTTTAAAAAAATTTTTATTTATTTATTTGGTACAGGGTCTCACTATGCAGCTTGGACTCATAGTGATCCTCCTGTCTCAGCCTCCCTCATGCTGGGATTACAGACATGCACCACTATGCCCAGTTTTGGTGGCCAGCTTGGCACACGCAGTGTTCCTGGGACCAGCATGGCATGTGGTACTCGGCATTGAACTTGGGTCTTTATGCTTGTCAGCCAGGCTCTTAGACCACCGAGCTATCTCTCCAGCCCATTACTTCTCAATTCTTTATCATTTTTTGCTAAGATAGTCTATAATCAAATATTTGGATTCAAATCACCTGAGTCCTCCCACATATATTCAAACTGTATATATAAACTAATTTTCTCCTCTTTAACTTTTTTTTTTTTGTCATTTTAATTTTCAGAGCACCAATCACTGAAATGTAGAGGACAAAGTTTTGCTTCTTCTCTAGGTGAATTATAGTTCAATATATTATGGCTACAAGTTGTACAATTAGCAAGACAAAAAGAAAACAAATCATTGCAGTCATGTGACATTTAGTGTCCATGAGCAGTTTAATCATGGAAAAGAAAAGTCATACCATGTAGGGAGTAATGTTAGGGAGAATTGTTAGTGTAGGGAGTAATGTTAATCATGAGCTCATATATTTCACATTTATGTCTAAAAATGAATATTATATGCATTTACAGGGTGTAACTTCCTAGTAAATAAATAAAATTGTGAGGCTTATGGGTACCTATCTCATCTGATTTTGGATGCACTTGATTCAGATCAAAGGAAAAACCCATGTTGTAAAACAAAGAGATGCTCTTTACTTCTATCCTGGGAAGTGCATACTTACATGTTCTTAATCCTGGCTGCAGTGGAAGGAAAACTAAGCATCAGCCCCTCCTTCCATCGCCTTCCCTCCACACTGTGTCTGGTCACCTCTAACAAACACTCCTAATGACCAGGTTATATCGGCATTACATAGTCAAGTAGCCCATTCAGTTTGCTCCAAAGAGCACAGACATAATCAAGCATGAGGCTGAATGAATAATTCACACTGAATAGGGCAAATATTTGGATTCAAGTTGAGGTCAGAGGCAACCAATTGAAATATTGATAAAAGAAGCCTGTGGGAACTAAATGTACATAAAAGAAAGAAAGAAGGAAAAGTAAAAAGGAGGTTCTCAAGGGGCAAGGCAGGCCAACAAGACCACAGGGGGTGATTTATCTACTCCACAGGGACCTAGGTGGCTTAGCTGGGCCAGTGAGCAAGCCTGCTTACAGCCTGCTCTTCAAGCTTCAGAAAGCAGTGTGTTCAAACTGGATTACTCAGAGTGGAATTCATAATTTACCCAAAAAGTATCATGAAAAATGTTCTAATTGGAACCCCCTTGTCCCTATCACTCAACTCTGAGAATTGCCTTAGCATCCATGTAACTAAGATTATGTTCATTGACACAAAATCACACCCAGGGCACTGAGGATTACTGGTAACCACCTTGCCTCTAGCCCCTGTCCTTTACTTATTTGTGACACTGAGCAAATCCAGACCTCCGACACCCAAAGTAAATGTTTGTCACACTTGCAACCCATTCACAAGGCCTGGCCTTTTGGGCAGGTTAATTCACAAGCATTCTACTCCGCATGTGAGCATGAATAGCTGGGTACCACAGAATCACATCTTGTTTCTCCTAAAAGGGTTAGAAACCTAACTCCACCAGAATGAGAATACTGAGTTTGTTTAGTGTCCCTTAGACTTCTCTGCAGGGCTGGACAGTTTCCCTGAGCTTGTCTCTGAAAACCCTCCAGGAGCAGCAGTGGGTTGAAGTGCTCTGGGCTGTTCTCATGGTCTCCCCAAGCTGGCCTCCCTGTCCCCTGCCTTTGAATGGCATGGTGGCATTCAAACTCCCTGAGTTTGGGAGAAAGTGGGAGGTTTTGGATGATTATCTGGCGTTTAGGGTTTCCTGCTTAGACATGAAGATTCCATCCCAGCCCCTATCCTCAGGTTTATAGTGGGCTCCTGAGCAAAGAGGTCTGTATGTCATTGTAGGCTTATTTGGCCTCATGTGGAATGGACTAAGAGAAATGACCTTTTGGCCTTAGACTATTTTTGGAAGTGATAGAAAGTCTGAAACTAGCAAAGCCACATGGAATATACAATTAATTTATGATACATTTCTTGGGGCCAGGGAGATGGCTCAGTGGAATAAGCACTTCCCTGGCAAGGGCAAGGGCCTGAGTTCAATCCCTGGTTCCACCAAAAAAAAAAAAAAAAAAAAAAAAAAAAGATACATTTCTTCTAAAGCCCAAGTAAGAAATGTCAGTTTTCTTGGCAATCTATTAATCTGGCCTTTTTTATTAAACTTGGAGTTTTAACTCTACTTGGTGAAGACAGCCAATGTTTAGATCAAAGAATTGTAACATCCTGCAGTATTGTATATGAACGAAGTGTTCTGTACAGTGTATGCCTGTATGCATTTTCTTTTTCCTGTTTATGATGTAGCTGATATGCACCCTGAAATCAGTGTTTATTTAAATAGCCCCACACTCAGATATGTCAGATAACTATTGTTTTTGTCTTGGAATACATAGCTATTCGAGTGCTAGCTATAAGCATCTTACGCCAAACCACAGGCCTTTCATTGGAGAGGCTTGGAGAGATTGCTCTCTCTTAGAAGGACCTCAGTTCATGAACCACTTGTGTGAAACCTGAGCTAAGAGAAGCCTGAACAAGAGAAGGTGGGACAAATGACTAAAATTCATACTCTTGAGAAAGCCTGAGTCTGGCCTGGAGAAGGAGGTGAACAGACGAGACCCCACACGCAGCCACCACACCGTGGGAGACTGCTGCCATTGAATGGGGTGGCCCTAATCAACACAGACACTGGCAAGGGCAGGATGAAATACTGCAAGGCAAAAGTGTGTTTTGTGGCCAGAAGAGTAGCTGGGCCTTGCTAGGAGAGAAGTGGAGGAGAGCCACACCATTGGACAACAGCAGGCCAGGCGTCCTAATCCCCCTCACTCCTGGGCAGCATGGTCTACAGTTCCACCCTTCATGAGCTCACCGGATATCAGTGTGCTTTCAGAACAAAAGAACCCTTACATTTTGCTGATCTCATATTTGTTTAAACAAAGGATTTACTTTATCAATTTCAAAATGCATTGGCTCTCAAGACTCATCATTAAATTATCACTAAAAAAGAAAACCCATCACCCATTAAGCCATGACAGAGCCTTCACAATAGTCCTTAAATTGTACTAAGTGATGTCCCTGACCTGTGTATTTATATTTCTTACATCCATTCTTAAGAATGGAGCCTTTCTCCTACCTTTTGTTACTTTTTCCATAAGTCCTTTCTGAGAATCTCAGTTTAAAAAAAAAAAAAAGGTAACATAGCTTTACTTGATTATAGGCATCTACCATTCTTCAGTTTTAAATAACTTGCAAGAAAATACAGAATCATATTTATGCTATCATTGTAGAATATTTGTTATGCTATCAGCAAATTCACATTAAGCTGTTTCAGTTGTATGCTTCTGGTGGACATAATCACTATCTGTTTCAATATGGAATCATAGAGGACTATTTTGGAAACACAGTAAAGAGCAGTGAGATTCAACTTGAGAAATGGAAGTTTCAGGGATGTAAGCTGGGACTCATAGTGATCCTCCTGTCTCAGCCTCCCCAGTGCTGGGATTACAGGCATACACAACTATGGCTGGCATGGTTCCAGGGCTGGCAGGGCATGAGGTACTGGGGATTGAACCCAGGTCCTTACACTTGCCAGGAAGGTGCTTAGGTCACTGAACTATCTCCCTGTCCAAGAGAAGTAGAATTTTAAAGATAAAATTCTTTAATGCCTTTAGGGGCTCCTGAAATCAGCTCTTTAATCTGATGAGACCTAAAGGTGTCATGGTCTCTCCTTCTTCTTCTTTTTTTTTTTTTTTCTTTCTGTATTTTAAGGAAGGGTCTGTCTACAGGGTGTTCAGGGTCTCACTGCTAGATTAGACTCATAGTGATACTCCTGTTTACAGCCTCCCAAGAGCTGGGATTACGGGTGAGCACCACCACACCCAGTCTCAATTGCCATCTCAGCATGCCGTGGGGTTGGGGCTGGCATGGCAGGCCCAGGGATTGAACCCCCTGAGCTATTTGTCTGTCCCTTTCCTTCTAATTCTGTGGAGGAATACTGATAATCCTTGGCATGAACTGTTTAAATTAATATGCTATGTAGGCCCATTTGATTATCCTAATTTACTACTTGTTAGGTGTAAAGAATTTAGTGACTCCACACATGAAAGTTTTAAATATTTTTGGCAGAGTTGGAAATAAAATGATTCTGGGTGGTTGGTCTTAGCATCTTTGGACAAACTAATGAAGGAAAACAGTGAACTCACAGAGAAAACATTCTCTCAGGCTTTCACAGAGAGCACATTGGCCAAGCAATGACCATGACTCACCCACATGGCTGACACTGACAAAGGTTCTACAGTCTGAGGTACAGGATCTCGGGATAAATCCTGAGGGGATTTCCCGGACCTTATCAGACCTAAAAGTTACAACTCTTGTTGAATAGAACCTGCTTTGCTTTGGTCTTAACCATCCAGCAGAAAAGTATAAAAACAAAATATAAGAAGTAAAGCCATGCTGTTATGTTGAGCTGTACGGGACTCAAGTCAACAATTTCTGACATTGCCAGTGAAGCGGAAGATCCAATACTATTATGGACTGCTGGACTCTTTTAGAATATTTTGCTGAGTTTACACACCTATAATATTTAAGAGATAGAACTTAACAAAAAAAGGGGATACAGATGAATGTCCATTTTGTACCTGTGTATTCAAAGTGGTTAGGATAGATATAGAGGTACATTCTCTTAATGAATAGAGGGATTTGTTCTAATGGTGTTTGTAAATAAGATATCATGTCCACCTCTTGCACAGCAATTAACCACTGGGAGGAATGTATGCAATGTGTTAATTATTGAAACTGTCCTACCAATTTGGTTTGAAATTGTCTCATTGCTACTTGTTTCTCAATAAAATTATGGGAAAAATACCCCAATGAACTCACAAAATTCATAAGAAATGTAAAGTCTTTGACTGTGAGAACAAATTAACAAAGGAAAATAAGGAGCTCAAAGATTTAAATTCCCAGCTCCAGATACATAAGAAATGTAAAAGTTTAAGGGGGACAGAAAAATGGTGCAGAGGAGAGTGCCAGCAACTTAGCTTCTTCTGGACAAAGTGCCAAGAGTTTAGAAAACAACAACTCGAAGAGTAAACAAAGCAAGTAGAAGGCACATGGGAACCATGAGGGAACTGACAGAGGAAACAAAATAAGATTCATTGCTAGAGGAGAAATAGCTCAGTGACAAGGGCTGGAGACCACACGGTGTGGTAAGAACAGTCATGTAGTGGACCCAAGAGGCGGGGACGCCAAGAAAACAACTTTGCTGCTCCCAGGGAAATGGAGAGCTGACCTGCACAAGGAGAGTCTTATGCAGTCAGAGGCAGCAGTGGGTACATGAGGCGCTGTCCTGAGTGGCCCTCCAGAGTCATAGGTTGGTGAGTGAGCTAAAGCTGTCTCAGCACGCAGTTGTTGAGGAGCAGCAGTGGGCTAGCAGGTCACTGTTTTATTTCAAAGGGCTCAGTTCTCCAACTTCAACAGCCAATGGTGTTGATTTACTGCTAACATCCTGGAGTGGAATGGAGGAAGGGCCATCCAGTCACAGTAGACAGCCAGCAGTTACACAACAGGCTAGGGGAATTCTGCTGAGAAGTAGGAGCTGTGACCACCTAGACCTCATTCTGGTGACCACCAAAAGTCAGTCTTAGCCCTAGCTACAAAGGACTTGAAGCAACCTCCTGCTCTGCGACTTATGGCACAAACAGGCCAACAGTGTTGGCTGGAAGAGGGAGAAGGACATTTTTCCTTGTCCTACTACCAACATATGAGAGGAGTCAGTGGTGTGGCCAAGATTAGCCCTGCACTCAGGAGTAATCCTACCTCAGGCTTCATGTGGTTACTCAGCACAGCTTCTGGCACTGACTAGAGAACACAGAACTGGGGGCACCAGAAGAACTTTTCTTTTTGTTTAGGTTTTGTCTTATTGTTTGGTTTGTTTTCTCTGCCCTCTCTTTCCTCAATGTTCTTTTTTGATTTTTATAAAATATTTTCATGTGAATGAACATTGGTCTCTAGTCAAACTTTGTGTCAATATTTTCTGGCTTTCTCCTTTGTTCTTTCTCTCCTGTCCTCTTTTCCAGCTTATCAAAGTTGGGGTGATCAGCCTTTGTCCCTCAGCCTTGCTTCTACCATATTTCTCTTGATTATCTTTATTTTGGCACGTATCCCTCTAAATCTCTCATTTCCCACAGGATAAAATCACTCTACCAAGGGTAAACTCACTGCAGACAAGTTCCTCATTTAAGTTGGATGTTGTTATGTAAATGTAGACCTTGCTCCTGTGGTTAGAGATACCAAATTAGCAATTACCACAGTTTTTCAGTTTCTAGGTTGTGCTTGATGATATTGTCATTGCCAGTTATGGTACTTTAGCCAGGATGCCACACCTGCTGAACCAGTTGTTCTCCCATTTTTGACAATACTGTGATAGTCTTGGGGCATAACCATCCCTGTATTCAAGTAACAAAAGACTAGGTGCAAAGCTAAATAGATAGAAACTTCACATACCTAATAAAGTGTGAAGATAGGTTCTTGGGATAGACATAAAGACCAAGAACTAGCTATACCTAGAAGACATCTCAGAGGAGTAGATATTTCCTATGGAAGCCTTGATATCAGTGACAAAGCTAGTTAAAATAAGAAAAATACAAACAACAACACAGAAAACAAATTAAAAAGAAAAAAATAGAAAATAAGAAGACAGAGAAGCAGAATGCAGCCTGAGACTTTCAGCCCACCAGGACAAATCTAGGGGACAATAAGATATAGGAAATCAGAAGCTAACTAACTAAAATTTCTGAAATGACAACAACAGAAATAAAACAAACAAAACACATATAAATGATACTATGGAGCAAATCAGAACAGAAACACTCTGTTAGATGAAAAAAGAGATATGTCCATGATGAAGGACTTGCTAAGAAAATTTAGAGTACACACAGATGAAGTAAATAGAGGAGCACAGGACAGTGATGGAAATTATCAAGGCACAACAGGAAAAACATGGAATCCCTGAAACAGATTCAAACAGATATTAGGGTATTAAAAATTCTATTGAAAGTTTGATAACTCAAGTGAATGAATGTGAAGACAGAATATCAAAAGCAGCAGGGTTGCAGTTAGCAATCATGAAAAGAAAGATATCTTAAAAATAGCAAGGGATCATGAAGAGCTACAAGGTGTTGCAAAGAACAGCGTAAGTTGATTGGAACGAATGAAAACGCGGGAGTCAGCACAAATAACATAAATATCCTATCCACAGAAGTAATAACAGAAAACTTTGCAAGTACAGAAAAAAGAATTTGACATACAGTTAAGTGAGGCATACAGAACTTGAATTAGCCATAACCAAAAATAAATCTATACTGAGGTATATAATTATCAAGATTATTGATTCAGCACAAAAACAGAATATTAAAACCCATTAGAGAAAAGAAACAAATCACCTATAAAAGGAAGCCCATCAAAATCATGGTTGTCACTTTTCACTCATTGCTGGGACAAAATACCTGACACCCAAAATTAAGGAAGGAGAGGATTATTCAGCTCAGTTAGTAGAGGTGTCAGTCCATACATTAGCCCAAGTTGGTCCAACGGTTGTGGGTTATTGTTAAACTGATTAACATACATTAGCCCATTCTTGGCTGGCTCCAAGGTAGGGTAGCACATTGCAGAGGGCAGCAGTTCATGGCAGTGGAAAATAGCAAAGCAAAGGAAGGAGCAGCAGCTGCAGCTTCCAGCAAGCCTCTCTCCCTTCCTTCCATGCTGACTCTGAAGACCAGCACTCCTTCAAGGAAGTAACATGCAGAATTCTTCCTCAACTCCATTTTATAACTTTTTTTGTGCTGAGTCATTCTAGAGTGGGCCTTCCACACCCTAGGGAGGGACCTCCATGACCTAGGTATGAAGTTGCTGAGCCAATCTGGCCAAACTTTCAACTTCTCAAGTTGACACAATACATCAACCACCACAATGACAGACTTCTCAACATAAACCATCAAGTCAAGGCGATCTTAGAGTGAAGTATTTCAAAGCTTGAAAGAAAACAACTTTCTGAATTATTATGGTTCATGTCTAGTTGTCCCCCCAAAGCCTCATGCAGCCATGGGGTAGCTTCTGGAGTTTGTGATTGATTCTTGATTCAATGCTAGGACTGCAGGTGTGAGTGCTACACCCTGGCCCTGGGGCAGGTAATCTGTATTACAAAGAGCACACCAAAGAGGACTATGAATTAATTGTCAAGTAACCAGAACTTGACAGTTGAACTCAATTAACTGGAGTCAACTCAATGGCCTAATGATTTCCTAATTACCATATTGTCCTGGCTGGTGCAGTGCTGGACCAACCCTGGCGTGGAGATCTTTACAGGCTGGCTTTTAAGCCTTCTCTCTAAAGCCTGTCCAGATAGGCATGTGGCAGAGGGGGTGGGGGCACAGGGAATGGCCCAGGTGTCCCTTTGTACCTCTTTCCCAGGTTGATTTGGGTGTGCTGCTTACTGTGTTTTCCATCCCAGTTCTGAAGTAATAGATATGTACTCACACAAAGCTAGGGCAGAGCCACCTGGGGATGAATCTTTACTGTTAGCAAACCTGCGGCTAGGTATAAAAAGGCCTTGGAATTTGCAGATGGAGGGATTTCAGGTAATCACCTAGAGAACTTGATACTTTCTGAGGGTTCTGGAAGCTAGCTGAAGGTCCTACCTTCCTCCCAAATCCTCTGTACCAGTAATTCTCTAAGGTGCCAATACTGCCTGCTAGGGGTTGTGTAGGAAGTGTGTGTGTGTGTGTGTGTGTGTGTGTGTGTGTGTGCACATGCAGGAGGGGCTGTTCTCACAACCCAGAATCTGTTTCACATTAAACAACTCTTTATGACTTTAATCTACATTAGTGTTGGCTCACTTACGGGGCCCAAGGGAGATTCTCGTGGATGATTTCCCAAGGTTAAAGAACACATGTGCACTAAAGGTTAGCAACAACAGCAAGCAGCATGGAGCAGGGCAAAGAGCCAGAGCTACCTGTGTTTTTACAGTGCAATTCTTATACAGGTTGCTATCTCACATTTACATTCTTATATAGTACTATAACCAGCGCATGTCTGTTGACAGGTGCTAATTCATGGTTACATACTTGTATCCCTTGTGTCTGTAATAGGCAAGTGGGGTCACATCCTCAGGTGTCCTTAGATGCCTCTGAGTTTGGTAGTAGTCTGAGTGGTTCCCCACACTAGTTGTATGTAAAGTAAGAAACAGTTGTGTTTGGTTGGAAATTTAGTCAGAGTATTCCATCTGTATAGTGTAGTTCATGATACAGTAGTTCAGTCACCAGTTAGCCTTTGTGGCTGTCATAATTAATGCAATGCTATAAATAAGAATAAGCACCATATTGGTTTCTAATGTTTTCTATCATGGTTGGCTGAACATTTACATATTCAGAACTGTATTAATTTATTATGACCTTACTTTTTTATATTGCCATTAGAATGTTAAAGTGATTAAAATATGTGGGAAAGTTGTAGTATGTATGCATTATATTGTGGGGTACTGGGGGAGTTGCATAATATTTCTTATTAAAAGGGGAGGTGTGGGTCTCAGGGTTGAGAAGTGCTATTCATGTTGACCTGCAGCCTTGGGTAACTTGGCAGTGCTGGATAATAGGGACATTGATTATATTCTGGCCTCCTGCTGCCGCAGACGCTGGCCTGGCACACTCAGGACTGCTGTGGTGCTCCATGTCCTGCTCAGCTCGCCCTCATCCCTTGTCAGCTGGTTACCTTGGTCCAGCTCTAACCAGCTTCCTGGGCAAGGTGCAAGGCGTGCCCTAGAAAGCTGGATGCTGGGTGAAGCTCATATTCTGAGGCCTGGTGTAGTGAAGGAGAACCCCTATAAAAAGCTGCCTGTGAACACCCCACTCCAGTCTCCTATCCAACCAGACCATTAACTTCCTCTCACCCAGGCAGACTGGGAAGTGGAGCGCTAACACCTTTCCCTGAATTTCTGAAGCCAAACCATCCTGACTAGACCCAGGCAATGAGCACGGTCTTCTTCACAGCAGAATGTTAAGTTGCTAAGAATGCAAGGCCTGCAGAAGTGAGCCTGCAGCAAGCAACAGGCACCTGGGGATCACGGGAGCCTCGGGGCTTTCCCTGGATCTCTGTTCTTCGACTCTGCTGTGACTGCTTTCTGCCAAGCCCACTGTCATCACCGTCCACTTTTGCAGAAGGAACGCAGCTTGTTCAGAAGCAGAGCAGCTCGCAGCGGCTGTGTCCTGGGGCTGCTACTCAGGCCGGCCAGGCCGAGGCTCGCTGTGTGTTTCAACTGCTCCCCCTGCCGGGCCAGCTCAGAAATTCAGAAGACACTTCAGAAAGGATGCTCAAGAAACGGACGATTGATTATTAGGATCTATCACTGTGACTTGATATTTTCAGTTCTTCTGGAAAAATTCCCAGTAGGAGGATAGCTGGATTGAATGGTATTTCCAGTCCTAGTTTTTAAAGAAGTCTCCATACTGATTTCCACTACATTCGTCTACATAACGTCTACATTCCCACTAATGTAGAGAAGAGTTCCTTTTCCCCCACAGCCTCCCCAACATTTGTTGTTGGCTGATAATGAAGGACCATTTTGTATCTGTATATACAAAATAGTTAGGATAGATATACAGCTACTTTCTCTTAATTCATTGAGGAGAAAGATTTGTACTAATAGTGTTTGGACAAGATATCATGTCTGCATCTTGGACTACTACGAAGACAGCAATATGCAATGTATTAAGTATTGTAACTGTCCTACTAACCTGTTTTGGAACTGTCTCATTGCTTTTTTTTTCTCAATAAAATTAATAAAAAGTAAAAATAAAAAGGAATACATACTCAAATAAATCAACCAACCAAAAAAAAGATTATTAGGATAATAATTCTATCATCATCATCATCATCATCATCATTATTATTATGCAGTATATTTATGGCTCAGAACAATCTGAATAAGAAAAATATTATCATTCCCATTTTACACAGGGAAGCTGAGGACTCCAGGTTGTATTTCTTAGCTTAAGTTCACATAGCTGTTAAACTGGCACGTTTGGTTTTGAAAGCCTTTCCCTAACCACATGGAGGAAGCTGATGTCGATCAAATACTGTTAAATAATTTCACTGTCAATGTTTTATTTAGTGCAGCAAAGATGGGAAGTAGGTGGTGTCCTGGCCTTTAGAAATGTGGACGCTGGAACTTTCAGAAACCTTGGGCAACTCATCTAAGGCCTCAGAGTTGCTCAAAGGGAGAGTTCTGGCTGGTTCCCAAGGTTAGCTGTCTCCGAGGGTTGGAAGTGGACGCGTGGAGACAGGATCGCATTATACCTGTAAGCTAGGACCCCAGCCCAGTGCTAGTGCCAAGTTTCCTGCCTCTCTTGCTGTTTTTCAATAAGCAGGCATAGGTGTGTGTGTGTGCCTAGAATTCTGGTAACCTGAACTCTGTGTAGAAGGCTCATGGCTACATGATGCCATTGCAAGTGCTTTGTTGCAAAGGATAAAATTGTAATTTAACTTTTGCTTTTTTGAGGAGAACTGATGTTCATGCTTTGCATTTCTTGAGATTAAAAAAGATGAATTTCCTTTATTTATATATGTTCTCCTTATACAAATGAAAAAATTGCAAATAAACAATTCAATACACTTTGCCAGTAATGCAATCACAATGTCCTCGTGTGAGAGCCTATTTCCAGAAGCAAATGGAGGGCAAACAGAGGCAAATAGACTATTTCTATACACTTCTTTCCTATCTTGAAAATGTGTTGCTGCATTATGGAATATCTTTACATAAACAATGCAGAGTTTCCAAATTGCTGCTTCTTCTCCTTAACCACCCCCAGTAACATGATGTAGAGCTCTTGTCATGTCAGCACAGAGAATCAGTTTCAGTTTTTAAAAAGTATTTTGCACAATGACAATATCATACTTTACATGATTGACTCTCTGTTGATGGACATTCGGTTTGCTTCCAGGTTTGCTTTTTGTGTTTGTGCTATGATAAACAAAGCTGCACTGACCATCTTTGTTCATGCCTCCGTGCGCCTGGGTACTGGGACACAGAGCTGCCAGGCAGTAGGGTGTATGCATGTAAATATTAAGAGTTAAATTTTGGGCTGGGGAGTGGCTCAGTAGAATAAGCGCTTGCCTGGCAAGTGCAAGGGCCTGAGTTCAATCTCCGGTTCCGCCAAGAAGAGTTAAATTTTCCTTCCAAAATGTTTCTCCTCCTTCTCCTCCTCCTCCTTCTCCTCCTTCTTCTTCTCTTCCTCCTCCTCCTCCTCCTCCTCCTCCTCCTGCTCCTCCACCCCTTCCTCCTCCTTCTTCTTCTTTTGGAACCGGCGATTGAACTCAGGCCCTTGTACTTGCCAAGGAAGCGCTTATTCCACTGAGCCAGCTCCCCAGCCCTCTAATCTTTCTATAAATTTTTTTTACAATGGTCTTACCAAATTTTCACTAAAATATTCTATTTTGATGAGGTCAAATTAGTATTTCTCTTTATGGTTTTTACATTTTATGAGTTGATTAAAAAGGTTTTATGAACAGCAATATCATTTACCTTTGGGATTCTAGATAACATTTCTTTCAGTAATTTAAAGTTTTTATATTTATGCTTAATCTAGTTTGATTAAACCTGTGTTAATGGTGTGAAAGAAACACCAGATCTAGTTTTACTGGGTTGTTTGCTTTGTTTTTCAGACAGTCTCACCAGGTAGCCCAGGCTGGCCTCAAACTCAGGGCAATCCTCTGCCTGAGTCTCTTGAGTGCTGGGATTATAGGAATCCGCCACCATACCCAGCCACACCTAGTTTTCCCAATTGGAAAGGCTGTACTTTAACAATGTTTCTTAATGATCTATCTAAATTTTTACTATGTGCTAAATTTCTCTCTTTCTCCATATATACATATATTATCAATAATAACATAGAATATGTACATATATATTCTAACTCGATTGATTTTTCTATTGTATTAATTATGATGCCTTTATGTTATATTTATAGTATGATTTAATATTGGCTAGGGAAAATTTATTTTGTTGTTTTTCAAAATGGGCATGGTTAGTTTTGCACAGTTACTGTTTCAGGGTGAGTGTGCCAAGTTCCAAGAAAATCCTACTGAAATGTTATTCAGGACTGCAAACTTATGAAGTTGGAGAAAAAAGAAAATTTAATAATACTGAGTCTTTCTGTCAAACAATATGGTGTTCATTGCCCTTTGTCCAGTTTGTTTTAAAATATTCATTATGAGATGGTATAGCTTTCTACAATAAGCTCATATATTTCTTTTGTTAGGTTTGCTTTTGGATCCTCTATTGTATTTGTTGTGGTACACAGAAGCCTTTAGAAATTATTTTCTAATTGCTTGTGGTTGGTCCTAGCAAACTGTAGATGCTTGTGTTTTGATTTTGTCTCTGGTCATGTAATTACAAGCTTTTTATCCCTTTCATTGTCATTGTGATCTCCTGAATTTAAAAATAAGCAGACCATTGCATATTCTGCAAATAAGGATAGTGTGGTCTTTCTTTTCTTGTATTTATATCTTCGGAAATCATGTTCTTCTTCATTTTTACTATGAGTTGTATTTTTTTCTATTTACTTGAATTTTGTTTGGCTTCTTCAATCTGAGGAATATTGTCATTCAGTGATTCAGGGAGATTCTCTCCATTCTATTCAATTATTGCGCTGTCACTTCCTTCCTAATGGTTTCATTTCGATCTGCAATTGGTACATTTTTGTCCTTGTCCTATTGCACCATGCATCTCTTCTTTCATCTTCAATTTGCTTATTTTCTTCAAATCTCTCTTCTAGTTCACCACTTCTATAACTTACCTGCTGTTTAAACCATCAACTGCATTTGAAAATAATGATCATATTTTCCATTTATAAAAGTGGTTTTTGGTCCTCTTCCAAATCTGCATGATCAAATTCAATAGGTCCATGTTCCTGTTCATTTTTTCAATGACTTGTTTCCTAAGTCATATTAAATATACTTGCTTATGTTTTTGTAAGTAAAATTTCTGTATCTGAATTCTTTGCAACTTGGTGTTAACCCCATTGTTTCCACTGACTCTTTTTACTTCTTGAATGTAATGATTTTTGACAGGGGCTCATATTTCTTGGAAATTTATCTATGGGACCTTTTTTTGAGACCTGAGTTTAAAATAAAATGTTTATCCAGGTGCCGGGTGCCTATAATCCTTTGGTCATTTTAACCCAAATGTTCATCTGCAAGTATTTGAGGCCACAGAAGTTCCTGAAGTGAGGTGGATGATGCCTCTGTCTCCACTGGGTCCCTATCACTGTTTTCTCCTTTCAGTTCACCCACTAAGGATGCTGTGTGTTTGGACTTTGTGTTAGGGTATAATCCAATTCCTTCCCTTGCATTGGTTTCCAGGGCTGCTGTAATAAAGTATTACAAACTGAGTGGTAGAAAGAGCCCAGTTCTGGAGACTGGAAGTTAAAAATGAAGGAGTGGATAGGTTGGGTCCCTCTGGGAGAACCTGTCTCAGGCCTCTCTCCTGGCTCCTGAAGAGTGCTGGAAATCTTAAGTATTTCTTGGTGAGTCACAGCATCATTTTCACATTGTGCTTTTCTTGTCTGCAACTTTGTGTCCAAATTTCTCACATTCATAAGGACACTAGTCATATCAGATTGTCTACTCTATGACCTCATCCTGGCTAATTATATCTGTAATGACCCTGTTTTCAAATAAGGTCAATTGAGATGACTTAGGGGCTAGAATTTCAACACATGAAGTGTGGGGTACAATTCAACCCATAACACCCTTGTTTTTTTTTTTTTTTTTTTTTGGTGGAACTGGGGATTGAACTCAGATCCTTGCATTTGCCAGTCAAGCGCTTATCCTACTGAGCCATCTCCCCAGCCCCTACCCTTGGTTTTTTCAGACTTTGTTTCCAGGCTATATGTTCAAGGTCTATTACCATGGTGCTTCCAGGGCATGAGGGACTAGCAGATACCCCAAATCAATGCCTCCTCACCTTTCTATCTCTTCCTGTCTCTGCCTTTCCTTTTTCCTTTGCCGCCCTCTCTCCAGAGATGCACTATGTAGCCCAGGCTGGTCTCACACTTAAGATACTCCTGCCTCAGCTTTCAGCACTCTCTCTCTCTCTCTCTCTCTCTCTCTCTCTCTCTCTCT
>NW_004524915.1:667307-680724 GCF_000260255.1 Octodon degus
TGGTATTATAGATGTATGCCACCATGTCTGTTTCTGGCTTGCAAATATTTCTCTTATTTTCTCACCAAGACAACCATGCACATAACTTTTTTTTTTTGTTGTTAAATTAGGGTTCACGGGCCTGGGGAGTTGGCTTAGTGGAATAAGCGCTTGCTTGGCAAGCTCAGGGGCCTGACTTTAGTCCCTGGTTCCACACACACACACACACACACACACACACACACACACACACACAAAATTAAGGTTCACTAAAAAAAGTGGTTTTTCTGAAACCTTAGACCAAAGCATTCTTGGAAATGGGAACTCATTTTGGTGTAAGGTGAGCACAGAATTCCTAGATGATTTCTACTTGGAAAAAAATAAGAATTTCAAATTACTTATTTACTATGACCAACATTTTTGAATAAATCTTCCAACTATTCTTCACCTTCAAATAGCATAAGGGGCCAGGGATATAGCTCAGTGGTACAAGCTGTGCCTGGCAAGCACAATGTTCTGAGTTCAATGCTTGGTACAAAAAATAGCATAAAATATGATAAAGATGAAAATGAAACAAAATATAATCCTAACAAGAATTTTATGTTTAGAAAAAGAAAATATATGACAGTACTATCCATATCACTTAAACTCATTAGTGGGATGTCAATCTAAATTGGAAGTATATAAATTAATATTTTTGCTCTGATACATTAAAAATGTTTGGTGTAATCCTCCAATAATTTTTATCCTACCAGCAAACTGCAGGGCTGTGTAATAAACACTATCAGGGTGCAACAATACAGATAGGCAGTTGAACTTACAGAGTTTGATGCTCATACAATTTTAATGCCTGAGTTCTTTTTCAAGCATTTCCAGAGATGATTGTTTTTACTTTGCCAAAATGTGGTTTCATGGCATTAAGAAAAAAAACAACAGGTTTACTCTATCACACTCACCTCTTTCACAACAGCATAACGAAGCCCAAAAGTTAGTTTCCACCCACTCCTCCTTGCCCCCCATTTCCTTGTCCTCAGCATCTCCCACAGCACCCCAGAAGAGCCTCCTTGAGAGGCCTGTTTTCCTCCCACTTCCACTGCTTTTTAAAGTAAGATGCACCCTACAGGATCCCTCGCTCCCCTGCACTTTCTTCTTTAATCTGACTTTTAGGTAGAAATTATTATTACTGTTAATTTTTTTCTAGTCATTTTCCCCAGGGTGAAAGAAAAGAGCCATATCAAAGGGAACGATCTATTTGTTATTTCTATTTACAGTCTAGTACATGGGTTCACAAAATGTAGTCCATACAATTTGGTAAAAATGTAGATGTTCCAACCCAGCTTTAGAAGTGCTGAATCTCGCTGTCTTCTTTGACAGTCTCTCCAAGGAATTCTGATGTACAATCAAGTCTGGGCCACAGAACTAATGTCTCCCTTTCTTTTCTCTCTCTCTCTCTCTCTCTCTCTCTCTCTCTCTCTCTCTCTCTCTCTCTGTATGTGTGTGTGTTTAGTTCTTTCCAGATGTTCCTGAAGGTGCTGACAAACATCAGTGTTTTCTTACAAATACTTGATTCAGGAAAAATGTACTCCTAAAGGGCAAGAATGCAAGTCTTAAAGTTAGTTTTAATCACCTCCCCTTCTAGGATTAGAGATTTTAGTTGAGAAGAAAAAGCAAGTGTGTGAGCAAGTATTGTCCTTCCAGAGCTGAAGCTAAAGTTTGGAGGGTCTCCTAATTGAGACCAAGGAACTTTCCGATCATCATCTGCAGAGCAATGGCTTATTGAGAGTTCTATCAGATTAGATTAGATTTGAATGTCAACAACTCCGGTGGTTAGAGAGATGGAAGGTCCTTTTCACAATCAAGGTCAGAAGTAAGCAGCCAGTGAAAGGTGTGATGGCTCATGTTCACCAGGCACTCACCCTCCTTTCTCTTTCCTCTCTGGCATCCTTAACGGGCCAATGCATGGTATACATTGTCTGCCTACATTCTCAATAAAATTTCAGCTACCAGGAAGCAGGAAGGAGATTTCTTTAAGGACACGTTCTGGAAGTTAAATATATGATTCTATGTACATTCTTTGACTAGCAGCTTGCCCCATAACCACCTTGCCCCATAACCACCTCTGGTTGCAAAGGAAGGTGGGGAGTGTAGTCTTTATTTTGAATAGTTTTAAGCCCAACTGAAACCAGAAGTTTGATTGCTATATTTAGGAAGGAAAGAACACATTGGGTGGTTCTTCCAATCAGAAGATGAAAGCAAAACCCTGGCTGGTCACAGATATGATCAGGAATTTAGAAACAACGTCAGCCCATCTTAGAGTGTTGTAAGGAATTGAGGCTTTCTTGCTCAAAAGGGTGCTTATTTGTGTCTTGAGCCCACAAACAACTCAGTATGAGGCTTCATAAACTTTCATTTAGCTTACCAGCAGCTTTTCCCCTGAGCTTGTCCATTCTTAAAATAGTTATGGGGTCTAGGCTCACCACTGCTCAAAATATTTTTTCCTGGATTGCTACATCTCCCCAATGTCATATCTCATAAGTTTCTTAAATTTCTCTAGAAATAGCAGGTAGCTAGAATTGAGCCTAAAGTCTGCTCAATCATAAGTCCCACAGCCATATGAACAATCTTAGAAGCTGGGTGTGATGGTGCATACCAGTAAACTCAAAAAACAAATAAAAGGGGTCAAGGATGTAGTTCAGTACAAAGACCTTGGATTCAATTCAACTTCCAGTACTGACAAACAATACAAAATTTCTCAGAAATGTGAGAGTGAGCACAATATGGAATCACAAGTCTGCACCTAAAGTTGCAGTGTCCAATAACACCAACAGAAATCTAACTATTTTAGGCAACAAAGGGCATTTCTGGCTCACATAACTTGAAAGTACCAGGAGAGGTCAGAGTTTGGACATGTTCCAGATGTTCAAATGATGTGGTTTAGGACATTTTTTGGCTCCATTTTCCTTTGTGTTGACTGCATTCTCAAGTGGGATTTTTCTAGGTGGTAGAAAGATGACTTGATGCCGTCAAGGGTAGTTCTTTGAAGTTATTAATAGTATTCAAAGTATAAAAGGATTTAAGCTCAAAAAGTTTGAGAACTGCTGAGATACATGCTCACAAATGGATCATCATTCTAGCTAGTATTTCACTTATGAATTAAAAAATATTCATCTCTTATATTCTAGATACTGCTTAGCATTGGGATACCACACAGATAGACTTGAGTCACACGTGTGTCCAGCTATGTGGTGGAAATGGGGTCAGCCACACCCTAATCCCATAGAAGATTCCTCAAAGGAAAGACAGGCTTGTTACCAGAAAGAGGAAAAATTAGTGTAGAGTTAACAACAGAGATACTGTCACCCCACAGTACATGTTATCTTTGTATGTAAAAACCAAAGTTTTAAAATCATTCTCATTGAGTGGAATTTATGAGTTGTCCATTGCAACAAATGAAAAATCTTTGGATTTTTTCTCCATGAGATTCAAAGTCTCATTCCACTCATGTTCCTTTTTCTCAAGGCGGAAGGGAAAGAAGAGAAACTGGTATAAATTAGTGGGCCATACTGTGAGGAAGGGCTCGTAGGAAAATTCCATGTCTAGACTTTTAGTTTGTAGAAGCTGAAAAATTCTTTTCACTAGGGTCCAAACTTGATCCTAGTGTTTTTGTCTGTGGCCATGGGGAAAGGCTAGAAATGGCTGTGACAAGTTTCCAAATAAATGGATTAGCCCACTTGAGATTTCTACAAGAAAAACCTTGCTCACAAATGGCAGCAAAGAGTAGATTAGGGATGGCAAACATCTGACACAGAGGCTGTGTTTCTTTTGAGACAAAAGATATATGAATTGTTTTTTCTAAACTAAAACCTCAGCATTCAGGTTAATTAAAGTGTTGGCACTTCATGATAAATGAGTGGGTTTTGGGTTGCAGGATGGGTGCTCATCTCTAAAAGGTTCACCTAGAGCCAGGGAGTTGGCTCAGTGCCATAACATCTGCCTGACAAGTGTGAGGTCATGAGTTCAATTCCTGGTAGCAAAATAAATAAACAAATAAAAGGTTCCCTATCATTAGAGTAGACAAGTCAGCTTCCTCCATTGAGTCTAAGGTGTAAGGACAGAAAACAGAGTATTGTCAACTGATTCAGGGTACCCAAGGGAGATTTTTATGGGTTAGATCCCCCATCTTGCTAGCATCTATGCAAGATATTAGCAATGACAGCAGACAGCATGGAGCAGAGCAGAGTGCAAGAGTGCAAGAACACGGGAGCCACCTGCTTCTCTATTGCATAATTCCTATACAGGTTGTTATTCCATATTGGCATTCTTATGTATAGGTAAACAGTGCTGCAGCCTGTTTACCTATACTAAATCATGGTTATACATAGCTTTATCCCATTGTGCACCTGTGCTAGACAGGCAGGGTCACATCTTCAGGGGTCCATAGATGCCTATGAGATTTGAAGTGGTCTGAGTGGTTCCCAACAAGAGTAGAAACTGGAGATATGGTATTTTGAGACTCTGATTTCTCTCGAGCAGAGTTCTTTCCATACAACAAATGAGAACGTGCTATAGAGATAGGCTCAGAACTTCCCTAAGAGGAAGAGTCACCTGCAGCCCACATGGGCTCTGAACTATGCACTGGGCTATGTAATCTCTACTCTAGGCTTTCATTTGATAGGCTGAAAAAGCTTTTTTTTTAATTACTAAATTTATGCAATTTTGAATAGCTTCTTAATTTTTTTAAAAAAGATTTATTTATTTATTTGGTACAGGGTCTTTCTATGCAGCTTGGACTCATGGTGATCCTCCTGTCTCAGCCTCCCCAGTACTAGGATTACAGGCATGTACCACCACATCCAGTTTCAGTGGCTGGCAAAACACAGGACCAGCATGGCATATGGTTCAGGGGATTGAACCTAGGTCCTCGCACTTGCCAAGCAGATTCTTAAACTACAGAGCTATCGCCTGGCCTGAAAAGCTTTTTATTATATCTTAATTTTCCAACATTTAAAAATGGAGAGAGAGTATTATAATTATTTTAGTTTGTTCAAGTGGCTATAATAAAATACAGTGGAGTAGGAAACTTAAACAGAAATATATTTCACAAGCTCTGGAAGATGGGAATTCAAGATCAAGTCACTGGTACGTTTGGTCCCTACTGAAGACTTGCTTCCTGGTTCACAGATGGCACCTTTTTAAGTTGTTCTCATGTGGAGGATGAGACTGACCAGCTCTCTGGCACCTTTTATCAGGCAGTAATTTCTTTCATGAGGACTCTACCTTATGACCTAATCACTTCCCAAGGGCCTTACCTCCTAGTGTCATGGTCTTGGAAGTTAGGATTTCTTTTTTTTTCTTTTTAAAATTTTTTTATTCATTTTAATGAGAAAAAAGATAAAATAGCAATGCAACAGATTCAAAACAGGTTAGTAGGACAGCTACAATAATTAATACATTGCATATTGTTGTCTTCATAGTAGTTATTCAGAGGACAAGATGCAGACATGATATCTTGTCTAAACAATGTTAGTATAAAACTTTCTTCTCATTGAACTAAGAGAAAGTAGATGTATATCTACCCTAACTATCTTGTATATACATATATATTTTTCACTACAAAATGGTCCTTTATTTATGTCCCCCATTTTTATTTTGTTTTGTATTGTCAGAGATGGATGTTCCACTTCTGTTAAAGAAGCTGTATTTGGAGAAGTCCTTAAAGGAACTTTTCATACTTCATGCCACTCCAAATATTGTAGGTACCTGAATTCAGCAAAACAACCCAATATAGTCCAATAGCCCATAAACGTAGTGAGTTACCAGCACAACTGGCAATTGTCCAAAGTTGTTAACTTGAGCTTTTTATAGCTCAGCCTACTAATGTAGCTTTACTTTTTATGCTTCATAGTTAAACTTTTCTGCTGGATGGTTAAGACCAAGCTAATACAAGACCTATATAACTAAAAGTATAACTTTTGCTATTTGATAAAGTTAGTCAAATCTCCTTAGAATTTACCCTGGAACCATGTAGAGCAGTTTGTAGATCCTTTGTCAGTGTCAGTCATGTGGATGAGTCATGGCTATTGATTGACCAATTTGCTCTGTGAAAGGCTGAGAGAATGTTTTCTCTCTAGGTGACTCTCCTTACACACACTTTACATCATAGGTCACTTTCCTCTGTGGCCCCATAATCTCTTTGATAAGAAAATTTGGGACATCACTGAGTTACAGGATGTCACAGGACAGGTTCCCTTATGTCCTGAGTGGAAGTTAGGATTTCAATACATGAATTTTGGGGGATGTACACATGCAGACTGAGGCAGCAATGAACATCCACCCAGTTTCAAAATCATAAGCCCATGTAAGTATTGTTTTATCTATATTTCTACTTATCCCCTTATCTCCAAATATGTCTTAAAAATATATATAATAGACACTATACTATTTTAAATAATTATTTTAAAAGATTTTGATAATCATAAAAACCACATAAAGCATCTTAAATGACAAACTAATCTCCACATCTCACATATCACAATTAGAGAAACCTGGTTAAAAAAAAATAATTGTTTTTCTTTCCCATCTCACCATACAACTTGCCCCAAAGTGAGTCACCTCAAACAAGGAAAAATATGTGGATATTTGGACATGCTTCAGGCCAATATCATGATCTGATTATTGGTCTGAGATCACTGGATTGTGAATCTTTGCAGATGAATCAACACATGTGTTTCTCCCTCCCATTTTGAAACTAAATGACCCTACCATTTGATTTGTCATGAACATCTTCCATCTTTCACTTGCCCCTGGAATTTGAAGGAAGTCTTTGCCATGCCCAGATTTCCTCACACACACTCCCTGAGGTAACAATAGTTACAAAATTCCATATTGGGTACAGCACAGACACCTCTGTGAGGAGAATGCAGAGCTCTGACAGACAGTGCTAGTGGCAACAGAGTGCTTCATCTCCACAGGATGAAGACAGAGACTCATGTTTTCTGATCCACAGCTTTCAGGGTGTTTGGCTTAGACCTTGATTGAGAGTCTGCAGCCTTCCAAGATAAAACACCATCTCCATATGCACAAATAAAAATAATTGAGGTAAAATCTCAAATAATCATTAGGTCGACCTGACAGTACTAGTTTAAAAATGCATCTCATTTCCATCTGGCTTATTAAAAAATATACTTTAATTGGGGGAAAAGTGCTACTTTTAATTCTGCCAAATCCTTCTTTTCCTTTTCTGACCATGGCTTTTTTCATAAAATCTTGCCCAAATTCTAACTTTCTAGTTACCTGTGCGATTGAAGACTAACACTTGTTCATTTAAAAACCTGCACCTTGACCTTGACTTCAAGCTTGTCTTATCGCTGCTCCCTGTCCCAGTGAAATCCAGGCCCACAGCTGTGGCAAGGAAGCAGTTGTCTGCTTCTGAGCCTTCTCTAGCCCCTGCCTCTATTAAATTCCAACTCCTACAGTGTCTATGAGAGGCAGGATATAAGGGGACAGCTTCAGTAGCTGCCTGTGCAGCAGCGTGAGGGCGAGTCACTGGCCCTCGGCTCTTGCCCTTCTTGTACCTCTGCTCCTTCATGCACAGGCTGGTCTCTTTGCACACAGCTGAGCATGTCACCATGCTCTTCCAGGCCTTTGACTTTAATGGTCAAAGGTGAGTTTCTATGCACAAGTACTGTATATCCCTCGCCCCCCCTTTTTTTTTTTACCGGGAAGATGTGTCAAGCATAGAAAAGGAAAGCAAACTAGAGTTGGTGACTCTAAAACCAGCCGAGGATGCTTGTGTCAGGGCTTGATCAAGTAGTATGCGACAGAGAGCCTTGAGTTCTGCAATTCAGCAGCCACTTCACTTGAGCACCAGCTGCCCTCTCACATCCTTAGGAGCACCCAAATTCTTATGATAAACACACTGGTGCTCCTTTTCACTTGGCCTCCTCCTCCTGATTGGTAGGGATTCACTCATCATCAAGAATATTGTACTCTATCTACACCTCCCTTTCTGGGTCCTTTTCTCTGGAGCCTGAAGTCAAGGGTTAGGGGAGCATCCCTCTGAGTAGGAGTTGCTCATGCAGCCCCAGAAGAAAGTGACTGCTTCCCAGCTATCCAATGATGCTAGCTTTATTTATGTCTTCTTTAGCTGTGCTGAGCAATTCTTTTTTTTTTTTTTAGCAATTTTTTTACAATTGTTATTTCTTTTTTGGCCTGAGAGATTATGTCTGATTTTTCTTCTATAGCCTAATGGACTTGTTTCTTTACTTCAGTTGTTATTATTTCAGAAATTTCAGGTGTATGTTGTTGTATGTCTTTGTCTCCTGGCTTTGTCCTGGATGGGCTAAAGGACTGAGACTGTTTTTGGTCCTGCATTTTGGCAATTTTGAAGCTCCCAGTAATCACACAGACTTAGAAGCAGTGGGAGAGTGGCAAGGCATGTGTCAGTAAGATTTCTGCTACAGTGGGGAGCGGGGTAGGACTCACCAAGGCCCTCAGGCCTAGTGGGGGTGACTGGCCGACACTCACCAAAGCTTCAGTGTAAGTGGTGGGTGTTGGCCAGACTCATCAGGATCCCATGGGCTGCCCAGATTCTTCTTATTCTTTTTTTTTTTAAATGAATTAGTACAGGCTCCACAGGGTCTCACTACACAGATTGCACTCTTAGTGATCCTTCTTTTTTCAGTCTGCCTAGTGCTGGGATTATAGGCACCCGCCACCACTCCCAGTCTCAATGAACTCCAGGGGCAGGGCTGACACGGCATGCTGGGGATCGAACCCCAGTCCCTGCATCTACCTAAGCAGGTGCTTTAATCCGCTGAGCTACTGGCCAGACCCTCTTCTTAAGTTCTTAAAAGGTTGAACGGGAGCCAGTACAAGTTCCATGCCTGCATACTAGGGGCTAAGATCACAGCTTACTAGGGTCCCACCAAAGGACCCAGAGTCTACTACAGTTCTTAAATAACACCAGGAAGTCTTGGTGCCTGTGCATACTGGGCACACAGATCCCAGCTCTCCTGAGTAGTCCTGCTGATGCTAGCTTTAGAAAATGGGAATTCCTACTGCTTTCAGCCTTGGGTCTAAAACAGTTTGGGTTCAATAGGAAATCCCATTTTCTAGGCAGGAGAAATCCACATGCAAGTTCATCCTTAGAGCAGAAGAATGAGTGGGAACAGCAGCCGTCCTGTTGCAACTGACTGGGGACCAGCCAGGAGGTGGACCCTGAGGCCAGTAATGCCGGAATGAGCAGCAGAAGCCTTGGATGCAATGAAGTTGTTCATTATTCCACAGACTTGAGAAAGTGCTGCTAGTGAATAGATGACACTTAGGAGGGTGCCTGAGGTCTGGGAAAACCAATGCCCAGGGGCCAATTTCCTTTATTTTGAACATGCAGTTTGAATCACACCAACCCAAGGACTTTCATCCTGCTCCCTGTGAATATTTATAGACAAAACCTCTGTCAATCTGTCTGGTGACATTGGATCCCAGTAGTCAATAATGTTGACAGAGTAAGTGCTGAAAGAGCAATGTATTTGGCTGCTGCCTTGGAAGACCATTTTGGTGAAACCTCTTTTTGAAACGTTTCCCAGCTGTTAGTTCCCTTCTGAATGATCTGAACCTAATTCAATTTGTAGCACCTTTCTCTTTTCCATCTGTTTTTCAGAAGACAAATTATCTGCAGATGGCTCTTTATAGGCATATATATATTTCACTGGTTCTGGCTGAGATTTTTACTGAATTGTAAATAAATGACCTTGTCAGCACACAGGGGAAGGAGTTCTTTTGTACTACATGGTCCTCCAATTATAAGACATCACAGCAGTCTAGCAAGATGTTGTGTGTTCTTTCCAGAGTACTGGAGCTAGAAGGACCCACAGCCATGTCCTCATGAGCCCAGGCAAGTCCAGCGCATTACTGTGAAGGTTGGCAGAGAGAAAAATGCCCAGGGCCATCAGTTCAAAAATTAAAATCTTACTTTGGAAACTGGTCTGTCCTCATACATCACACCAACTATAAAACAAAGAATAATTCCATAGACACAGCTCTCCCTCTGGTTTAATCATTTCCCCACTCAGATTCTATTTCCAATATGGCTGTTAAGAGATGGAACTGCATAAGAAGCTGCAGGAAAGCGACTGGAGGAAACGCAGGAGAATTAGGAGTTCCGTATTCACCAGGAGATGCTTGTGAAAACAATAACAGGGAATGTCATGTGGTGAACCCAGCATCGTGGGGTCAACCTGCTGCTGAGAGTTCATGTCTGTCTCCCCTCCTCTGGGAACGGCATCCAAAATATCACCGCAGTGGCAAGGCCAAGCCCCTACCCTGGAGCAAGCCAATAAACTAGGCAAAGCTTGCACTTGCTACTGTTCCATTTTCCTTTCCAGTGTTTCCTTTATTCCCTCCTTGAGAGACTTCTTCAGCTGGTATTATAGTTTATATCTGCCTGTTTCTCGAAAGCCTCCTGTAGTTATTGGTGGTAACCTTTGGAAAGTGGATGGACCATAGGGTCTTATAGCTGACTCACTGTTAGGACTAGGGGGCTGGTCAGAAGAGGTGGTCACCATGGGGGTGACTCAGAAGGTTCCCTCTCCCTTCCTGGCTCCTCCCTCAGCACCCTAGCTTGCTGTACGATGTGAGCTGAGCAGCTTTTCTCTGCCCAGGCCCTTCCTGCATGCTGCTTCTGCCCTGGAGCCAGAGACTACAAGCTGAAGCTTCTAAAAGTATGAGCCACAAGAAGTCTCTTCTTGATGTAGTGGGTGTCGGGATTGTGTCCCATTGATGAGGAAATGATTAAGACAGTGGCTATGACCTCAACTGCTAAAATGTGACTGGAGTTTTATCTCGCGGTGTCCTAGGAAACTATACAAGTGGCCCTCAGCATCCTAGGAAGACCCTCTTCCTAATCCCATAATATCATCTGGGGATGTTCAAGTTCTTCATATAAAGTGGCATAGTATTTGCACAGAACCTATGCACATCCACTCAAATATTTTAAATTTTTACTTGTAACTAGCGCAACATAAATGCTGTGTAAATAGGTGTTACAGAGTGTTCACAAGACAAGCAAAACATCTGTACATGTTCAGTGTAGACACAGTTTCCTTCTCAAATGTTTCTGATTTGTACTTGGTTGAACGAGTGGATGCAGAACTCATGCACAGAGGGACAATGACAATCCTGTTTCCTTAAGTGCCAGATCCAAAGGGCTAAAACATTGAGATACAATAATCATACTTAAATTCCTGACTTTGGTTAAGAGCTCTAAATCAATCCTTTTTCTCCTGAGAATACCTAAATTCGAAAGCAGATTCTCCCACTGGAGAGATGAGAGTTGTTCCTACTCAGTTTGAGTCACAGAACGACAGCCACTGGCAGCTCTAGGATCTTGTTGATATCTGAATCACGCATCCCTTGAATCAGAAGTTTTGCTTCCATAAAATTTTCAGACTGTTCATATGCATAATGAAGTTTGATATTACTGAATTAACTGAATGCTGCTCCCCATTAGTAAGTCATGAGAGCAAGTTAGTGGTTGTGACCAGGATTTTTTAAAATGTAGAGAATGTATAACAGTGTATTCTATATCCTCAGAATAAACACCATGACACACTTGGTAATATGCAAGAGGTGATAAAAGTACAGCAGTTGTTTACATTTAGAATGTATTACAGTGAAAGACACATTGTCACTAGCCACCTCAAGATGCTCAAAGTGCTCCCTTTCATACTGAACACACTTTTCCATTGTTCTTAGCAATCTGTCTTTTACCATAAGTTTTAAGGACACTTTTAAGAGCTGGCCAAAAAGCAGGTGCAGGGGCCGGGGGTTCGATCCCTGACCTGTCATGCTGGCCCCACCCCCGGAGCATGCTGAGACAGCAATTGAGACTGGGCATGGTGGCACACACCTGTAATCCCAGCTCTTGGGAGGCTGGAAACAGGCGGATCACTATGTGTCAGATCTAGTAGTGAGACCTTGAGCACCCTTGTAGATAGAACCCTTCCCTAAAAAATAAAAAAAAAAAATTAAACATTCATAGGCAAGAGAACTTCTGAGTTCCAGGAGAGCCTGAATTACAAAATAAGACCCTGTTTCAAAAAGTAAAAATGATAAACATTCACCATATTTTTGATCACACATTATATGCACATGCATGTGTGTTGGCCTATTGCATTAATCATGCATTTTCCCAGTAGGTCAAGGTCCAAAACACTTGAAAACATCTGCTCTTATGAGCTAGCTGGTGCCTGGTCCCCAAGGCAATCTTTTAGTCTTTAATCAAGTTCACCTACTAGACCAATACCTGCAGCTCAGTAAATTAACCCCTATGCGGAAATTCTTAAACACTTTCTTACATTTCCTCATTGTTAACATGAAGCTTCATAAAGGATTGTGTTGGTCACTAATTATTTAATCAGAATTTGATATATTGTTTCTAGGAAGAAAAACCCTCCTGAATTGTATGTTTTCTAAGATAATGTGTTAATCTATTACATTTAAGTCTTAGCTTCTAGTTATCTTTGAGCCGTATGTAACATAAAGTAATATTAACTCTATAGACTTTGCTATTCTTTCATTTTCTTTTCTATTGAAGAGAAGGAAGAGACGCCTACATTAATAGCTTTATGACACACTTGTCAGCACCTCATGATGGACAGTCAGAAAGGTTGTCAAACCAGCCTGATTAGAACACTGGATGATGGGAAACAAATGGCCCCATGTCTAGTTAGTTTCTTCAAGTGACCTTCTGTACCATGGAAGCCTCATCTATGAATGAAAAGCCTGAAAGAATGTGGAGCTGGGTGTCTGTGCTGCTTATGGACTGAAGAACACAGTGAGTTAATGTTTGTTCTGAAATACACACACATACACACACACACACACACACACATGCATGTAATACAGGTACCTACTTTATAGGGCTTTGTGAAGAGTAAATGTTAATTTAATCAAATTTACTATGAAAACACTCACTGAACTTAGTACACACTGGGAAGTATGGCAGATGCCAGGAACACAGTAGAGAAAACCAGAAAGCTCTTGTTCCTAAGGCCTGGCTAGTAAGGAAGCCAATACACAAGAACACAGCAAGCTTCGACCGAGGCAGCGGACAGATGAGTACAGGGCTTAATTCAGTAGTCTCTAAATGGGTTTCCCTAGTCCCATCCGTGTCCCTTTAAACCTCTCCACAGGTTCAAGACACAGTCTTAGATGGCGCCTAAACCCTGCTTAGCTGCCAGCTCCCTTCCCCAGACATCTCCTACCCACCCTCCCCTCACACTGTTGCTACTCTTCAAGAAAACCGAGCACATCCATCTCTGGGCCTTGCTAAAATTTCTGTGAGTCACCTGTCCCTCTGTTCACATCTCTGTTCCTATGTGTGCCACCCTTTTTTGAGAGTGGTTTCACCAGAAGATGCCACCAAAAATCAGTGGTG